>NC_133802.1:17015150-17227650 GCF_043250625.1 Sebastes fasciatus | reverse complement strand
GTGAATAAGCTGGTGAGTCATGATGAATGCATTTAAAAAAAAAAAAATAGATACAATAGAGAAAGGAAAGGATATCATGATGTGAGTTTTTTCAGCCAGTCTTTACAAATCACACAGCGTTTGTTGATGTTCATCTGAGACTGCATGTCTGTTTCTTTCGAGATCACAAGATGATGTTTCCTGGATGCCAGCTTCCGTTTATGCCAAGTGGCATCTGTGATGTATTCAGTACTTAAAGATAAAATCTGGAGTTTACTTGATAATCTAAATATATTCTTCCAGATGGAAAACATTGAGGGCACTTTTGACCCAAAGAGGAAGTTGTGTTTTACTCCATGATTTTCAAAATGAAATGTAAATAAATCTCAAAACATATGACATAATGTGTGGTTAGTTGTCACAAATGTTTGTAATTATAATCTTAAAGATAGGGCTGGGATGTCAAACCTCAATACTTTTTGAGTGCTGACTGACGCGTGCTGTTCCATCGAGTAGCAAAAACAGTCAAGTACCAAAAGTTAGCATCAATTAGCCTACTTTGTCAGGTCTGCACCATCAGATATGTCTCTTTTGAAGTCATTATGATGCTAATGTTACCCTATTTTATGTTTGCAAAGCTCTTGTTTGAGAAATTTGCCGTGTTTTGTTAAAGGTTCTATATACGGGATTCAGAGCATTAAAGGAGCAGTGTGTAACATTTTGGGGCTCTATTAGCAGAAATGGAATATAGTATTCATAACTATGTCTTCATTAGTGTATTACCACCTGAAATTAAGAGTTGCTGTGTTTTCGTTAGCTTAGAATGAGCCCTTCATATCTACATAGGAAGCGTGTCCTGTTCACGGAGTCCGCCATGTTGCTCCGCCATGTTTCTAGAGTAGCCCAGAACGTAAAAACCAAACACTGGCTCTAGAGAGAGCCTTTCACGTTTTACGTTACCTGAAGGCCACCGTAGTTCTCCAACACGCTTGTGAAACTGTGGTAACGTGAGCCACAGAGTAAAAAAAACGCGCTACCGCTAGCCACCTTCTGACTTCTGTTGTACTGCTATTATGGTATGGATGACCTCTGAGCGAGGTGAACGGCGTACTATGGTTTTGCACTCAGCGGCCCACATTACCACAGTCTTGGAAATGGAGGAGTGAGCGGAGGGGTACTCAGTTGGTTTCAATCTGCAACCTCACCACTAGATCACTAAATCCTACACACTGTCCCTTTAATATAGAAGCAAACAACTATTTGTAATATAAAGCTGAAATAATGACGTCCTGAGCAGAGAATGATTTGCTCTCCCTCTCTGTGTGTTGTAATCTGAGCTTCTCTGTGCTTTGTTGACATAGTGGGGCCAGCCTTGTGTGCATTTTAGTGCATGTGAGTCTTTCTGTAGTGCCCCTCTGGCTAGCTCGTGGCTGATCCTCTACACTACTCTCATACAGCAGATAACGCTGATAATGGTGGAAGCTTAGCACCCTCCCTCCGGTTACCCCTAGGTAAACACGGTTATCTCAGTCAGCACTGTTGCTATTGCCTACCTTGTGATTGACAGGTCGCTACCACGGCGTTGTCCGGCCTGAGTGTTGTCCGTGTTTTCGTCTTACAACTTTAACCCTTTCATAGTGTGTTTTGAGTTCATGACACTTAATTGTAACATTTTGGTCGCTAATACTGAACTCGAGGTTTCAAAAGGGAAGTGTCTAGAAGATAACTCGCAAATTGGGAAATCTGATCTGAGATCTGCAAAAACTTGCTGTTTGAGGTCTTTGCCTAACCTTAACCATCTCGCGAGAGTCTCTCCAATTTGCTGGTTCCCTTCTAGATAATACCCTTCAAAACAACCGTCCACAAACCAATGGGTGACGTCACTGTGACTACGTCCACTTCTTATATACAGTTTATGAGGTGTGATCATAAAACATTGAATTTTTACCTGATGATGGCGCTACTGTAGATGAACGTTATTAGAATTCATCCACTGGGGACCGTGAATGTCTGAACAAAAAGTAGGTCAAAAAAAGGATCATTTTGGCATTCTCAGGAAACTCAGGAATCACACTGACAGCAGCAATTCCCAGTCGTACTCAAAGAACAACTAACAAAATGAAAATGAGATCAATAGCTAAACAACTTTCAAGTGTATTAGACTGGGTTGTTTGTGTCTTGGGGATTTTTGTGGGGCTTGCAGAGGCACTCAGTTCTATTTTTAGCCCAGCTGCCGACCTCACGGCCCCTCTCAGTCCCTCAGTGCCAGTGGGACTGAGAATCTGGACATTCGCTTTCTGGACACAAATACTCACACTCAGAGGCATGTGGGCACACAGACACACGCTTTATTTTAAAAAAACTATAGAAGTGTGAGAGGGAAGTGGGATGTGCCAAACTCATTATGTAGCGTGTTAGGACGCTGCTAAATGGGGCCCGTTTGGTTTCTCCTCACTCTGAGGTCACTTTGTCCTTCCAGTCTGCACTGCAGATGAACTGAGCTCCGTGCCAGCGGCTAGTGAAGTTCATTAGTGAAGCAGAGAGTACGAGGCCACCTTGCTCGTTGAATGCCCTCTTACAATTCTTCTGTCCCAGACATTCATTATACTCACAGATAGGCGCAAACACACTGTATTCTCTGTGCATGTCATCCACAGACACACACACTGCTGGTCCACACAGATTAGGAATCAGCAGTATTTTTTATTCGGTAACTGGCCCCTGATCTTAGTGCCTGCGGGATGTGTTGCCACAGCAACGTGTGTGACCTGGAGTCAAGTAGTCTCTTGTGTTGAGCCAGACAAACTGACAGCCGAGGTCTGAATATGTGACATTAGGAGACCAGAGCACCTCATAAATCTCTGGGAAGCCGACCATGAAACCCAACGGTGAGAATTTGCGAGGGATGAAATGAAAACACAAAAGTTCGTCCTCTCCTAACAAAGGATGAAATGTTGACCCGAAAGCTCAGTCTGGTAGTCCAGTGACTGATTGATTGACGAGCTGTGGTATTGACAAGCAATTACTATATATTTGATGATAACATTCTGATATGGGACATGCTGATGGAAAATCAAGAAAAGAAATTAGTTTCTGGATTTCTGGATTTCAGTTTCCATGGCATATCAGTACAGGAAATCTCCAAATATCCTTGCCTCTTTGTGCTGTAATCTAATCTGCACCGAAATATGATTACCGAACCAAAATTTCTGTCTGTCACTTTCTCCAGATGTACCATCCAGAAAGAGTGTGCTCAGAGCCTGTTGGCTCGCTCCTGGATCAGCATGGGTGAAGGCCCTCAGCAGTGTCCGTCCATGACCCTGACACCCCCGGAGATCAGCATCGCTGCAGACATCAAGGTAAAAACTCCCTCCATATTATTGTTGACCATCACACCCCTTTCATAACGTTACTGTCGTTCCGCCTCATCAAGTTATGTTTGTAATGGGGGCAGTGTATTTAAAGCTGATGAAACGCGATGTCTCATGACCACCTTTATAACCTGACACCACTCACTATTATTATACACACTATTATTATGACTCAGCTGATAAAGTCATGCCAACACTGTTTGCTGCAGCAGCTCCCTCTGCCACCCCAACCTCCCCCTCCTTACGCTATGTTTTTGGTAAAGTTGACTTTACTAAGAATGTTAAAGATGCTATATTTTATATTAAAGGGGACCTATTATGCCTATTTTCAGGTTCATACTTGTTTTTTGGGTTTCTACTTGAACATGTTTACATGATTTAATGTTCTAAAAAACGCTTTACTTTTCTCTTACCGGCTGTGCTGCAGCACGTCTTTTCACCCTCAATCTGAAACGCTCTGTTTGAGCTCCTGCCAAGCTAGCCTCTAGGCAAAGTTACTTGGTGACATCACCACGTTACTGTAGAAAAGGCAGAACTTCAAGCAAGGTGTTTCAAGCAGTTCAGGAGCAGTGTTTCAGTGGGGGGAGAGTAACTCCCTTTGGCTAGACCTTTTACATGCACAAAAAACTATATAACACACTAAAGGAAAGGGAAAAAGCACAAAAGCATAATAGGTCCCCTTTTAAAATATGACAACAATGTTTACTAGTTCACTGTTACTGTTCTTGCGTTGGTTTTGGTAAAGTTAAATGTGGCGTACAAAGTTAGAATATAATGTTGTGATGCACGTTCAATGCTGCCAATGAAACATGTGTGACTGTTATAATATCAATTCCTTCAGGTCACAAACTGATCTGAACACACACTTCATCATTTGTTCTTTCACAGTTGAACTGTAACCAAGACACTGAGAACGTAGTTTACATGTATCACTTTGTTCGTAATAAAAAAAGCAAACCAGGTGTGTGCGTGTAAAACCAGCTTACCGGTGGCACAGCATGAAAGAGCATGCCATACACAGCTGTTTCCCTCTCTCCTACGTGCGTATGAGCAGTGACTTTAACCATTTACTGACAGTGATTAACTTGATATATGCCAGCGCTGTTTGGCTCAGCAGGAAAGTTACCACCGAGTCTCCAGCTGCTGCTCCAAAACACACCAGGTTAACGTTTTTCAGATTCATGTTGCCAAATCGAGACACCTAATCTGAGCCACCATCATCAGATCTAATTCATATGAAGTATTATTATTTGGGATGAAGGAGGGTGAAGCAAAATGTTATAGTTCTCAAGAACTCTCAAGATTTATGCAAGTTGAAGTGTCCCGTATGCGATGATGCTCTGTGGTAAATGACCCCAGTCAGTAGTGTAATGCAAATCCATTGTACATTGATTTTATTCTTAAATTTTCAGCCAAGAAATAAGGTGTCAAAGACAGCAAATAATGACTATTTTCATCATTGATTAATCTGCTGATTATTTTTCTCGATTTATCGATTAGTTGTTTGGTCTATAAAAAGTCAGAAAATGGTTAAAAATGTTGATCAGTGTTTCCCAAAGCCAAAGATGACGTCCTCAAATGTCTTGTTTTGTCCCCAACTTAAAGATATTCAGTTTACTGTCATAGAGGAGTAAAGAAACCAGAAAATATTCACATTTAAGAAGCTGCAATCAGAGAATTTTGACTTTTTTTTCTTCTTAAAAAAACGACTAACCGATCAATCGATTATCAAAGTAGTTAGCAGCTAATCCATTAATCCATTAATCTTTGCAGCTCTAAATGTGTCTACTCTATGAAACTTCTTCTCCATTAACAGCAGCACTCTCAAGGAGCAGACTGGACTATAACTATCATAGTTCAGGAAATCAACATGAAACTATTCTACCTTTTCTATCGCACAATACAATTTGACAGACTTAGAAAACAAAACAAAAAAAACAAGTGATTATTACACATTAATATTGCCTCATGAGATAACTTGGCCCTATTAAACTTTTAATACCAATATGCCTGGTTATGCAATTCAGCCATCATGTAATTGGTTTATGACGTTCAGAAATCTGATTTCATACAGGCCACAATATAATGTGATGTAATTATTTTCATTATTTTGAATCCGGAGTGGGGCAGACAAAATTGCGAGGTGCCTGTCCCTATTTGGCTCATTCAGGTACAGGGCCAGTTGTAACACTTTTTAATGTCACAACCTCAAATCTGTACGTAAGAGAGCTTACAGGTCAACAGAGTGAGAGCGCATGCTGCACACAGATTTCTCTCTATCTCTTCTGCTCTTCTGCGAGCACCAAACTTTAATTTAGCAATGGTATTGACGTATGTTTTCATATATAACTGTGCGCTCTTTGGAACAGTCAAACGTCAACATGCCTGGCCATGCGACTCTGCATCATGTTTTTACTTTATTATTATTTTATTACTATTTACTATAACGGACAGTCAGACATCTGATTGCGTACACATCAGGCTGCAACATCATCTGATTAAATTATAATAATATTTATTTTGTTGTAATTCAGGTTTTGGTGAAAATATTGTGGTGTTCAAGCCCTTCAGCAGCCATAGTTTATTTAACTCCTTTGTTATGTTTGCCATAGATTTTGTTTGTTTTGAGACCTTGGGGGAAGGGTATTACATTTCTTCTCAAAGTCAGTGGGAGGGACCAACAGAAATGTAAATACGCCAGGGGAGGGTCTTACTTTTTCATATAATTAAATATAAGATTCAGCCCCCCTCCCTACCCACATCATTTTCATACTGTCCCTAAATCAATAGCAACACGGACATAAATCAATGCAATACCTTAATAAACCATCACCTTACTTGCATGCCAGATTAGAGTGTTGGTTTTCAGCACAATTAGCGTAATAAGCCAAACTGTACAGTATAACCATTGACTTTAAATTAGATTTTAAACAGTTTAAAACAACTGTTGACGTGCGGTTGCGTCTCTGACTGAAGAACATTAATTGGCCTGATGGGCTGTGATATATTGACATCTGCTGCTGTATCCCAAATCAATTCCACACAGTTATACTAACTGGGTATAACTTTGAGGATGTCTGAAAAAGTGACAAAAGTATGTGCAAAATGTCTCTATGCATACCAAATGTGCTCTATTTTTGAGGGTGCTGCTGATTGAGTTTCTCACACCTGGAAAACATTACAGAAAAATTTGTGAGAAGGGCGACAAGACAGCTCCAAGAGTGTCTGTGAAATTAAAAAAAGTAATTTTAGGAAAAACATTCTGCTTTGTCTTTTTTAGATTACATTTTTACAGTAGTAGCTTTCCAAAGTGACAGTTTGATTGCCGTATGTTGGTGTCATTTCTCATTTAAAAATATGTGAAAGTACAATAATTCATTTTATTCAATCTACTGTGAAGATGAGCTTATAATACATACTACAGTATAGTGTTGCACCCATTTGCAGATGCAAACCAATTAGATTTTTCAACCACTAAAAATATTGTGGAACAAAACGGCTAATATTATCAAGAACATAAACATGAACGAGTCCAACTCCCTTTACATAAGTTTCTGTTGTGCAAATTAAGAAATGCAAGTTAAACTTTCAGACAAATACATGGAAAACACAACGGCTCACAATGAACATGAACCTTAGAGAAGGATGCGCTTCATCACCGCCTCTTGACTTCAATGATAAGCAACCACAAAATGTGTCATCTCAAACCCTTCACCCACTGTAGAGCTGGTATTGAATGGATTTTGGACACAGAAAAACTGTCAATATCGAGTTCTACACAACACCACCAGTCTCATTTTAATCAAAACTGGCAGGATAATATATTCTGACAGAAAGAGTGCCTGCATCAGACTTACATTGCATGTAAGCGGTTGTTTTAAATCATTTCTTCCACTCAGTATATCATGTAACAGAAGCATAACAACACCATGATAATTAGCTCTCTGAATGTTGACACTAGGAATATATTTGACCTTTAATTACAGCTCATAATTAGACGAGACTGAGAGACGACAGGTCATTAATTGGTTCATTAATTGTGGATATTTGCTTGTTATGTGGGTCAGTTTGGCTTTGGGCTGTAATAGATCTACCAGCTGCCCCGATCCACAGGCACCCTTCAGAGCCACAGGAAGCTTGGCTCAAGGTTGTCTCCCCAAACAGGAAGCAGCAGGCAGGAAGTCGGCGCCTTAGGCAGGAAATGATCAATTCCACCGAACAATAGAGTGGATTTTTAAGACATGTTAGCACATGTTGCTGGCCACTTCAGCTCGTATCTGCTGAGCCACTGAATATGTCATCTTGCTCTTCCTCTCTGCTTAACAATTGTTGTCTGCCCCTCCCCCCCCCGCTTCCCCTTTTTTCTTCCTCTCACATTGAAATAATTTAGCTGAAATTCAGTCATGTCAGTGAAGTGTTATGTTTCTCATTATATGTCTGTCATACCTCATCACATAGCCACATTTAGATGTGAATGTAGCACCATGCCATCTGTTTCTTCATTGCACATTAGTTTCTCTATCTATCTGCCTGAAGTAATGCCAGTGCCATTTGCCCTCTACTTAAGACTAACTGTACATACACTAGATTTGAATATATATGTGTGGGCATGTGGAATTTAATTAGTAGTTGATTTGTGTTAAGAAGGGCAGTTACTCATATTTATGCTCCTATATCTGTTTTTGTCTTAGGATGTCGGCATTCTGATAAATGGCAGTGTTCCTGATTTGGCCGGCTCGCGGGTGGAGTGCGAATATGGACCGGGTGTTTCTACAGCTGCCACGGTGCACCTGGATTACGGTCCCGCTCAGATCCAGACATGTCCCCTGCTCCCTCGAGAAAACTACCAACCAATCCTCCCCGGCACAGGTGAGATTGAGAGCATCCATTTGGCTGTGTGCCACCGCTGCCATCCATAACTCTCCACACAACACAAGTACAGTTACACTATGTGGTTCTTTATGTTGAGCTGCACTAGATCAAATATGATTTCCCCTTGCTGTCTTTATGACACTGATGCCATCTCGAATGCTCGACACATGCTGCATCGTTTACATGCCTTTGTTTCTGTAGATCATCTGACTGTCTCTGTGGCGATAAAAGTGAATGGCACATCTGTGGTATCTGGAAGCTTCATCATCTTCGACTGCGAGAGGACTGGAGCAATACACCCCAAGACGTCGTGAGTAACACATTCATTGTCACCACGATTTATCTCAAATTTTGGATTTATTCAGAGCTAGTGATGGTTGGCCAACATCTTTCTGATGCCTCATGTCCAAATTTATTCACAGATACAGTGGTGGAAAGTAACTAAGTTAATTTACCCAAGTACTGTAGTTTTTGTACAATTTTGAGGTACTTGTACCTCACTTGAGTAAAGTTTATACTACTTATTCTTCACAACATTCCAGAGGAAAAATTTGTATTTTTTCCACCACTTTGTTTATTTGATTAGACTTCACATAAAAACAAAATATGATAGAGAATACTACATTGTTAAAGATTAAAACCAGTGCTTCCCAACTTGTTTTGGCTTGTGTCCCCTAGTGTGGGGCCCTTTGTCATGTTTCAGATAGCTGTTAGCATTTCCAAAGATTGATTTCCCCTCTTAACTTTTCAGGTGGTTTCATTTAAATAACTCTTTGAGATAAAATAGGTCAAATTGTCTATTTCTCAAAAAAAGGAAAGATTAGAGAGAAATCCAAACATGAATACGAATTTGTGTTGCAGAATGTATTTTTGATGCTTTAAATCGTAAATAAAGATGGATGACATGACAGCTCCCCAAAAGAGAAGCTAAAACATTTCGATCGCCCCCTGGTGGCTGGCTGCATTATAGGTTATAAATCCCGCCCCCTCCATGTTAGCAGATTGGACATGGGTCAAACTAAAAAGTCAAAGTACACGTCAAATACATTTTTCCCAAAGATGGTTTCTGTCATTTTAGGTAGTTCTTATCACGCTGATTTATGTTCAGAGTTCATTTTTCTGACAGGTTTGGTATTAATTAGTTATTTGATGCTATAAAAAGTTTAGACGTCATGATTGACAGCTGTGATTATCTCTCGCTGACAAGCTGTGAACATGCTTTGGTTCAGGCGGGTGACCTTATTACCGCGGCTCCACCGCCCGATCACTACTGCACAGACTCTGGCTCCAAGTGATGTCAAAATCTGAAGATGGCAGCTCCCGTATCTGGGATGTTTTGGCTTCACTTCTGTACAGTGGGAGGAAGTGGAGACGCGTCGTCCATCTTTATATACAGTCTATGCTTTAAACGCATTTTGCTGATAACTTTTCTGTACTTTTAAAGCAGGATTTTGAAACAGGACGTATTCATAATGGAGTATTTTTAAATAGTTTTATATGTACTATTACTTAAGTACATGATGTGAGTGGTATTTCCACCACTGCTTAGGCCTTCATCCACTGGCTACTTGATTTGCAGGTGATCCCTTAAAGCAAACATCCTAAATGAAACCTTAATACCAACAAACTATGATTATAGCCAAGCTATAGCATCACTCAGATGTCAGCTTGAGTCTCTATGGTATTCTAGATGTGTACTTGTAGCTGGAAGCGGAAATAACACCGATGGCTTGTCCCTAACCTCTGCCTCTCATGTTTTTTCCTCTGCTTTCTATTTAGGCCTCAGTGGGTAAATATTGCCGACACGTCCTCTCGGAGGGCTTATTGTGTATTTGGCTTACTCAGGGTTTCTCAGTGCGGGATCAAATGTGGGATTAATATGCTGTAAACGTTAAGCCAAAGGAAATTGGATATGTATGTCTGGCTGGGCATGTTGATGTTTGTTTTTGTGAAGGACTGCGACTTGTATGGCCTGGTCACAAAGAGGGTTTTCTCATATCTTGAGGCAATCCAGCTGGCTTCCTCTTGCATGTTGGACCATGTCAGAGGATTCACTTTATCTGATGGGCAGATCTTAGGCTTAAAGGGGCATTTGTGTGTGTGTGTTTGTGTGTGCATGTGTGTTTGACTGGTTCCCTGAGATTGAAATCGTTTGGGTGTGTCCCTTTTGTTCACTTTTGGAAAAGAGTCTGGAGGTGTGAACACAGCAGTTGCAGGTACATGTGTGCAAGACTGCACCCAATATGTGCACATTGCCTCGGTGCTCGGCGAGGTTCAAGAGTGTGAAATTAGACGGTGGTTTGTTGAAGGTGATAATGAGCAAAGTGGCATTCTCACAGGATGAGCATTGGGCTGCAAACTGCGGAGCTGCTATACTCTGTCTGATTTTAATCACTTCAAGCTGTTTTTTTAATAATCCCTAAAGAGAGTTGTATGAGCCACTTCTCCACAATGAAACTAGATAGTAGAATGGTTTGTGCCATTACTTAGGTGTTTTTTGGCATTGAAGTTTAAAATCTTAAACGTTTTTGGATTCAAAATTGTTTATGTCATCTGTATGGGTCTGTACAAAATCATACAGGAAGTATTATAAAATTACTGCAAACTGATTGTTGGATTGGAAGCTCTGTCACCCCATGCTGCTTTACTGTGTGATTTAATTACTTGAGCAAAAACAAATTTTCAGTACACACAACGAGGTGAAACGATGTCAACAGCATGCCTCTGCATGCTCTGCCAAAGTGCTGGTGATGATCATGGTTGATTTATCAGTTATTTTCTCGAATAAATCCATTAATCGTATGTTTGGTCTACAATGTCAGAGAATAGTGAATGCCACATGTCTATCACAAAGTCGGAGGTGACGTCTTCCCATTGCTTGTTTTGTCTGAACAAACAAAGAAACACAATTTACTATCACATAAGACAAAGAAAAGCAGCAAATCCTCACTATTGGGAAGCTGGAAATTGGTAATGTTAGGAAATTGTAGCTTGAAAAATGACATAAAGATCAATCGATTAACAAAGTTGTTGCTGATTAATTTTCTCTAGATCAATAAGTTGATTAATTGACTAATCGTTTAAGGACTACCAAGTTTAATGAATTATTGACAATATGAATCTATTTTCCAAGCTAGATTTACAAATTTTGCAATGAATAAATAAATTGTCTGAGGCCCATCTAACTATAAAGCTATATCTCTGTCTGTATTGTGTAGGCTATTTGGGTGATGTCCTTCGCATATCTCCATCAGGGTTATCTCAAATTGAGCTTAAAACACTTCAAAATATTATATTGAAAGATGTGAGACCAGTCAGTGTGTAAATGACCTTCGGCATGGTCAAGTACATTTCTAGGTTATAATGTGTTGTTTTTACGTTTGTTCATTTTCTAGCCGTTTCATAAGGTTTTGCAAATCCTGTTACTTTATAAAGGGTCATGTCTAGAAGGTAACCCACAATTTGGGGAAACCTTGCGAGGCATTGACCTCGAATAGTTAAACTTGCAGTAGGCAGAATGTTTGTATTCAAAAATTCCATAATAACCTTTCAGCATACTGTAATTCAGTGGTTCTCAAACTATGGTACGTGTACCACTGGTGGTACGCGTCCTCCTTCTAGTGGTACGCGGAGGAATCTCTGAAATACTTTTAAAAAATGAAATAAAATGTATTTAAAAACATATAATACTATCAAATTACTACTACTATGAAAATACCTTAACAATGAGATCATTGAAATGGGATTTAAAATAAGTTATGGCTTTTTTATTTTGAAACCAAAAAAAAAACGTTTGCACGCGCTACTACCCCGCCAGGTAGCAGCTACGTAGTTGGGGAGTAGTGCGTGCAAACATCCACGATTAGTTACAAGCTAAACTGTGAGGACAAGATAGTAAGCGGAGGTAACTAGAATGATGAAGGGTTCAAAAACACTGCAATCGTCGCTCCAAACGGGAACTTTATTATGGTTTTATGGAAGAGTTTAAGTGCCAGCTCTAGTGCTACCCCTTTGTACAGCGTGGCTGTGGCTGACAAAAGTCAACAACAAGTAATATTATTATTAGGAATACATTTGCCTCCTGCATGAACTGTGCATTGCTGACTAGGGTAGGCCTACGCTACTGTATTTTAACATCGGTCATAATGGTGGTACTTGGAGAGCCAAATATTTTCTGAGGTGGTACGTGATGTAAAAAGTTTGAGAACCACTGCTGTAATTCAAGTGTTCTGAGAGAAAACTAGACCTCTGCACCTCCCCTTTGGCTCTTTAGGAGCACCGGAGGACACAGAGGCACATGATTTTGTTCATATTACCTGTCTCATATTGACCGTTTTATAAAAAAATAACTTTTTTTATAATCATGTATGCTCCAATTCTACCTACTGCTGCTTTAATTTGAGGGGTTAGGATAGGCGGTGAGTCTCGCGAGAGTTTTTGCACGTTACCTTCTAGACATGACCATTTATACAGGTGAGTGCTTTTATTTTGAAAGGGTAATGTTGGAAAGAGGAAACAGACCAACGGCCGTCAGGTGTGTTCCCCTAGCAACAGACGAGAGTCGTAACTGTTTGTTTAGCAGCTATCTGATAACGGCACAAGGTTTGGCAATATTTCGTTTCCTACTTTAGTTGATAATAAGTGACGTTATAATGCATTTTCGTAGTTTTGCTTAGTTAGAGAGAGTAAGCTAGTAAAGACGCTATGTTTCTTTATAACCAGTGTTTTTACAGTATCCTCTTTGGAGCTGCATTATTACACATTAGACCATCATTCAGTCAGCGATGTTACAGTGTGTCGAAAGATCAAGTTGCATCATGGGAATTGTAGGATCCAGCATTTTTCGAGCTTGGCCCATGCAGGGACTATAATAATAATATTTTAAAAGTCTTGTCCTACTGTAATGAAAGCAAGATAAACATAGAAATCACGAAGTATCATCCACTGATGTATTAAAAAAAGAAAGTAATGTCTACATTTATCATTTATTATTCCTTCCTGCAGCTGTCAGACTCCACAACCAGCACTGCTCCCAATAGACCACTTACACTTACTCACCAAATATATAACCTGATATGTTCAGGTGGAATTTCATTTCATTCTCACTGTGCAATACCATTTTCCACTTGTGCAATTTTGTTAATAGGCTGTTTATTGTATATACTGCTCCTATTTTTATACTTCCTTCTATTTAAGTTGTTCATATTTTGTGACACTTTGTTTAGCTCTTTTTTTTTTACTGTGTTAGCTGATGCATCTTGTTTTTTTGCACTATCCCCTTTGCTGCTGCTGTACACTGCAAATTTCCCCACTGCAGGACTAATAAAGGAATATCTTACCTTATCTATCGTTATCAAGTTAAACATGGCAAAATATTCCATTTATATTTGGTTGAAGTTTGAACAAAACATCACCAACGTAGAGGGAAATTACGAATTCCATCTTTAAGAGGTCTTTATTTATGATAGTACATTTATGTGTTGAATCAGTTTGCGTGTTTTTCTTTGCGACTGTGTTTGTGTGTGTGAGAGAGAGTGTGTGGACAGTTCTCCCATGACCCATTCAAAGTGGTCACTAGGCGGAGTGTTAATGACAACCAGACGATAGCATTCCTGTCTCACCAAACAGCCCAGTAGGACAACCACCTAACCTGCCCTCTCACACTACTTCTCTCTCTCTTTTTATTTCTCTCTGCCCCACACAAACACACACACACTTTATGTTTTCTGTTTTATTTGCTTTTTATGTCTCAAGTTTTGGCCCTCCTCCTTTTTTCCCCCTCCTTTCCCTCGTCTGTGTCTGTCCGTTTGCTGCCCTGTCTCTGTCTCTCTCTGTCGCTCCCCCTGAAATCTGGTCTTTTCTTCTGGACGTATTTCTCTTTGACAGAGATGTGATTGAGGATGTGTGTTTAACCGCTGTGTCCATGGAGAGGCCCTGAGAGTGTGAACCTGACTGTGTATTTAGTGTGTGTGTGTGTGTGTGTGTGTGTGAGTGCATGTGTGTGAGTGCATGGTCATTATGACTTGGGGTGGGCAGTGTCAGAGGGTATTTACTGTCAGTGTTAGGTCAACTAAAGAGAGAGAGAGTGTGAACAATGTGTGTGTAGTGTATAGGTGTTTTAGTAGGACAGAAAGGGAGTCAGGGAAAACTGAAAAGCTGCAGCTGATAAGAGCCTTGAGGGGGCCGTCTGCTTCTAGTCAGAACACACACACACACACACACACACACGTTTCGATTAGATTTCAGCATCCCCTTACACCCATCCCAATCTACTCCCCCAAGTCTAAAGACCCCCCCAGGGTGCTGCTATCACTGGAGGCACTATCATTCCTAGTGTGGGACATCTGTCTCATCCCGGAGGCAATGCAGTGACACACACTCGAGTCACACACATACTGTACAGTGAAGGTGTTCCAGTAAAGATAGTTTATCTGGAAGACACACACATGTTTCCACGTATGAATACAATATAATCCATAACCCTAAACAATGCCCTTAATCTTCTCAACAGAGCGTCTAACCTTAACTCATAGCCGATCTTAGAGGGTAGATCACCCAAATCACAACAAAGCTAATTTTCATATATATTTATTAGGGCAATCGATTAAAATATTTAATCGTGATTAATCGCCTGATTGTTCGTAATTAATCGTGATTAATCACAAATTAATCGCTTATTTTTTTTTCTCTTCGTAATGTATCTTAAAGGGAGATTTGTCAAGTATTTATACTCTTATCAACATGGGAGTGGGCAAATATGCTGCTTTATGCAAATGTATGTATATAGTTATTATTAGAAATCAATTACCAACACAAAACAATGACTAATATTGTCCAGAAACCCTCACAGGTACTGCATTTAGCATAAAAAATATTCTGAAATTATAACATGGCAAACTCAAGCCCATCAGGCAACAACAGCTGTCAGTGTGTCAGTGTGCTGACTTGACTATGACTTGCCCCCAAACTGCATGTGATTATCATAAAGTGGGCATGTCGGTAAAGGGGAGACTCGTGGGTACCCATAGAACCCATTTTTATTTAGCAAAATCCTTAAGTGTCTTGAATAGAGCAAGGGTGTGTATTATTGCATATGAGTTCAACTTTTCATTTGTAAGAAGAAGATAGTGTTATTTCTTATTTCAAAAGTTGCGTTGGTCTTTTCATGGGATTTGTTGACAATTATAGATTAAGTTATAGAATATCACCAGACTTATCTTTAACCATAAGACCAGGTTCTAGCCATCAAACATACCGTTGAGGAACTAAGGACTGACAGACATCTGCAGCTTTTATATTCTCCACAAGTCACTCTAAATAAGTTTCTAAAGGGGTCATGTCTTTAACCTGTATATTCTTGAACAAATAAGCATGAATTGTATGGAGTCTACAAGTTGCTGATGGACCTACTTGCTAAAATGTCCTCACTTAGTGTAGGTGGTGTAAAACTCAAAATGATACTCATAATGATAGAATTGCAGGAGATGGCACTCACTCACTCACACACACACTGTTTATAGAGAAGCGCTTTGTTTCATCTCAGCATATTTGGCCCAGTTTGACCTCCGGGCTGGCTGTGTCGTAACTGTGGAATGAATGTTCGCTACTGTGACTAATCATTACTTCCCTTTATTAAACTTTGATGCCTGTAATCAGGTCGGCCTCTCAGCTTGTGTTGCACTCAAAATGGGCCACATATTGAACTTTTGAAAAGACTGCTCGGGTACAGATCAAAGGGAGATGCAGGGGAGAAAACATAGCAGATTTGGCTCAATTTGATCTGTGGTTTCTCAACTCTTTCCATGTCTCATCTCTGTCAGATGTGTGAGCTGTCTGAGCACCAGATGGAAGTGCTACTGGGACCCTGAGAACCACCTTTGTGTCTCCAGTAAAGACGAGTCAAAGCACAACCTGCTAGAGGTGAGTAATTCTTCTTTTTCTTTAAACCTTTAAGCAAACAGACGCCTGGAGGATCACATAATATTAAGATCTCACTAGTCAAGACTCTCAGACATAATATGCTGTCCAACAACTCCTAGTGTGCTGCAATGATCTGAGTCCAGACGGGTTAGGCAAGAGCAATTGTGTTGTAATTCAGTATGAGGTTACAAGTGTCTCAACCACAGTGTGTAGAAATGTTGAAACTCGCTATAAAATCTCAGGAGGTTCTGGTTTAACAGACTCCTTACAGGGTAATGTACCATTTTAAAGCTCCTCTCAAGTTTCTCTTTTTGGCAGTTTAGTTTGATACCCCAGCATGTGGAAGAGTAGATTCACTGTGTCCCTATTTTTATAAAGAATTATTACTAAATGTCAAGACTGCTTGTTGCCAATGAAGAGATAAATCTACACCTACATTTTCAGCTACGGTTTTATATATCCTTTCATTTTAAGTAGGTGACTGTACAAATGGATTATGCAGATGTATGTTTGGCAATATACAGTCCCGTGAGGGTGTAAACTACTCTGAAAGCAAACAAATCAAATTGCTTGGCACGAGCGCACGAAAAGGCTGTTAAACTGGGAAAATTATCCCGAACTACAGTAGCGTCAGTGAAGCCAATTAAAGCTCCCCAGATACTGCTGTCCTGAGTGCGTGTTCCTGACAACATAAAGATTAAGTCAGCCATCATATTAGTCCTGTCCCCTCTGGCGTTTTATTGCCCAGCCAGATCCCATGGTCTCTGTGTGAGGAGGCATCCTCCCAGCATACTTTGGCCCTGAGGGTGCAGGGGTCTGACTGTGTCTACTCACAGTACTGGTTCCAGTTAGAGGGGAAAAGATGTGACTCACAGTCCTCTGGTCAGCTGCTGGTCAAGTGGTCTTGTTCTAGTGTTTTATAGCTGTGAGTGTTTAACGTTCGGCTTTATATCACAAGACCCCCTGAAAAGGGAAAGGGCTCCTTTTGTTAAACAAGTGAAGTAATAAAGACATCATTGCATTTTTCTAAGCAAACGCAATAAATCCTAGTCAGGCGTGCTGTTTCAGATCCCAAGATACACAAAAACAAACATATTAAAGCACAAGAGGCCTGTGCTTTTTAAGTCACTTTCAGTTATTTCAATTTTAGGTTCTTTTTAAACATGAAAAAGCTCGATTAGGTCTTTGTAATGTAGGTCATAAAGAGATGAGGAGGTGGTTTTTCCTGTTCTGCTGAGCCCATCACAGTGTCCGGTGGGTCTGTTTTTCTAATCCCTCATCGTCTCTCTATTTGAAGCTATTGTTGTTTCCCTCAGAGCGAGACTTTACCCTCTCATTTCCTCCTCCTCCAGATAAACAGGACAGGTATTTTGGGTTGCGGATGTGTGCAGGGGAGCCATTGTTTTCATTAACTCCTATATGTCACTTCCTGCCCCTACACCCCACCCCTCTACAGAATGCAGCTTCCTGTCCCAGCCTGGTTGCCTCGGAGGTTCCTCCATCACCATCAGAAATGGCCCAGGACTTCACCTTATCCCTCATCAACATCCAGGAGGTACGCCAGACTACCTCCAGCTATGGAGCTGGACTTGGACTTAGTCCAATATGCATGTTGTGAATATGATTGGAATAAAACAGAAGCATATGGTGCCTTTGCTTCAAGCTGAGTTAAACACAGATGGATATTTTGTGTGCTGCGATCCGGGTCAATGAATGAGCAAAACCTGAGTTTGGGTGATCTCCATGTTGTGAGACAGAGATGAAAATGAAGAATGAGAGCGAGTATCTTTATGCTTATGTTGCTCTCGGCTCAGCTGCCTGGGCCCACCATGCCTCTGGTATCTGACTGTGACGAGCTGAGTTGTGTCTTCGTCAGCACAGTGTACAATATGCAGTCGGTCTGAGGCAGCAGACGCGGCAGGAGCTTTATTTCACTCGTTTTCATTTTAAATTCGGCAAGTCCTTCCAGATCATTTTTTAAAACTCCTATTCTCCTCCTTAATCCACGCTGAGCGAGTCAGGCGCTGATCCTGCATCACTGATAAGGACACGACTGGGATCTTCTAAAAATTCCAGTGCTGAATAGTTGCCAGGCGTGGTCAGTCACACGCCTAACCCTGGCTGGCCTTTCGAGCCCTCTCCTGGTGTGTTGCTATGGTGACAGACATTGAGTCACACACAAATCCACACACACACTTCCTCAGGGCAAACTGGATGTGACTAGCTATTCATACTCTTCTTTTATTATGATAGTATATACAAATTGATGTTGTTTGAATAACGATTTTCATCTTGTCGGCAAGTAAACATGGCAGGAAATGCAGTGTCACTCTCAGAACGCTCTGGAATTTGTGGTGGATATTGGTGTGGTTCCCACACTTTTTTTTCCCAAACCTTAAAATAAATTATTTAGACTTAAGTGTGATAAACAGTCATACCAAAACATGGAGCAACAAGCAAGTGCTTGTAAGTTTCTTTTCGTTCTCAGGCTGAACATAAGTCCAGAGAACATTTCAATGTGTATGGTAGAGTTTTTCTGGGGAAAAAGAACCCGCCAGAAGCCAAAAACATCAAGCTTCTCTGGTGTCAAAAAGCTCAGAGAAATAGCAAAGTGCTGGAGAAGGTGATAAAAGTAGACCAATTTAAGCTGGCTGAACTTGCAGACAAATGATTTCTTCCACTTTAAGTAATCACCTTTTACTGCTCTTACCTATCTTAGCATCTTTATGGTCTTATCTTCGCATATCTTGGCTTAGTCAAACTCAGGGCTCTGATTTTTACGAAGGATGAATTCATATTCATATTTCTCTGGCTCCCAGATGACTTTGCAGAGGTGTGGGAGTCCAGATGTTTATGAATATGAATTTTGAATGGATTGCATCTTTTCCTGGCAGGGACAATTATTGCGGGTTGTCAATTGTTACCAGACATGTTTGAGGGAGCGTTTCTTTGCAGAAGCTCATTTTGGGTACTAAAACAATGCGTATCTCATTCTGAGAACAGCATGAAATCACAGTTTGCCCACTAGTTATTGATGAAGTATTGCATTTTGGTTTAAAATAAGTATTTTACCTAACAGGGGGAGGAGCTGGATTGTGACTTTGGGACAGAGCAGCGATATGAGGCCAAATGGCTGAACAGCTCGACTGTCAAGTGCAGTGGTGTAACAGTAAGTACAGACAATGACCTACCAGAAATAACTAGCTAGTACATTTTCCCCCAAAAAAGATCAGTTAAGCTGAAGCTCAGTTACTGTGCATTTACGTTTGTGTTCATTATTGTTAGATGTAAGCCTTGTATGCAACTTGTTTTTATTGCAATTATTTTAAACCCTTGTTTATAAGTTGACTAAGAACCCATTATTATCTAGAGCAACAGCAAGAGGGAGTAAATGCATGTGGAGGCAAAATTCTCACTGAGGAGATGCCCAGCACTGTTTTATTGTTGCCCGCTACTTTTCTATCCATTTAGCTGTCCACTAATCAGAGGAGCCAGGTTTACCACCTCAACCTGAGGAGGAGAGGATACTTAAGGGAACGGGGGGAGGATGTTTTTGTGGACAGCCCTCAGCCCATGAGAGGTAAGACGTTGTTATGTACAGATCAAAAATACAGTTTCCATTTGCTACGCTTCAGCTGTTTCCCCAGCTCTCCTGTATTTGCAGCGTAATTAGAAACTCGCAAAAACAAGGAGAAATCTGACATAGCTGCCACTGTTGCTCCCAGAATGCATTTCACCTGTGCACAAATGTTTTTCCTGATGAGATTGGTGGATTTGATTAAACCTGGAGGACAATGAAAAATCGCTTACAGGGACAAACAGTGTTAGACTGCCTTTCACTTGCAATAATAGTAGTTCATGTATTACAACACATAATTTGCCAACTAGTAATTTACCATAATATCATATTCTGCTACCGTCTAATTACACATAATGATTATAGAACATGGGGACCTGCAATTTAAAGTGTTATCAATGCCCCGCACAAGCACTGTCCGTATGTGTTGTCTCAAATACAATTTGAGCTCCATGACAACAGTGACATGATGAAAAGTGGCCCTCATATTGTTAAACTTGGCATGTTGTCTATAGCGCAGCTTCAAGCCAATCCTGTCCAACCCGGTCCCAGATGTGCTGTTCGCAGTCCATGTGTCTAGCATGTGAACAACAGCCCTGGGCCGCTGCCAGACACCCTGCACTATTAAGGACATGACGGTGGCTTCATAACAAGCAGAGTCATCAAATTTTTAAAAGACACACACTTTATCACACACATGCAGGCTAACACACACTTCAATAGGCACACAAATGCATGCACAGATGCACATGCGGTGATACAAATGGGATTTCTCACTGGGAGGCACATTGGAACATGTACATAATCATCTGTTTCTAGCTGGCTTTGTTCTCCTTCACTCCTCTAGCTGTCTGGTTTATTTTTATAGCCATGAATACATCATCCTGCAAATGCTTATGCTCTTTATATAGAACATGCAGCTCATCTGGTTCATATACTGTAAGCTATAAAAGAATTTTAGGAGCCTACAGTACCTTAAGTTAACCCGACAAGGCAACCACAGTTCAGTAATGCTGTGTTATAATAATACTTACCTCTCTGTCTCTCCCATCTCCCTCTAGTGGAGGTGTACAACTGTGGAGTGGGTAGTTCAGACTGCTCCCAGTGCTGGGGCCGGGAGGATCAGGGACACCTCTGTGGCTGGTGTGAGAACAGCTGCAGGTCGAGGGATGACTGCCAGCCAATCATGGATCAATGTCCGGCTCCTGAGATCCACAAGGTACGATCACAGGTTAAACACGAATGCAGGCTACAAATGCTCGCATTCATCCTCCTGCACTGCCCACCTCCTCTCTGTAGCCTCCAGGCTCTGTTTTCAAGCCATAAAAATGGTGAATCATGAGGTCACTCACATGGTGCGGTGCCCCCATGCCCTGTCTGTCCAGTGTCAGCTGCTGAGGGAGTGTTTGAATAGAGTCTCATTAAAGCAGTTCACTCAGTAATAACACTAACACTCACTTAGCCATAGCCCTCAGGGGACACAGCGGAGTCAATCTGCAATCACTCAGAAGGGCATGGGAACACCTTTTTGACCTGTGTAACTACAGTATGAGTGTTAACTGTGTGGCTGGGTTCTGAGAGTTATATGTGTAGAGCTCTTTGTGTAGAAAACCACAGAAACTAAAGGAAAGCAAATAAGAACCAGGGAGGATTTTGGATTTGTGACCACAATAAGAACAAAACCACACTGACCAAAACTGTTTATCTTACACAGGATCTGACTGCGGTAACGTCAAAGCGGTCATCCCGATTACCGGCAGAGCCTTTATTTAAACTGT
This sequence comes from Sebastes fasciatus, assembly GCF_043250625.1. Classification (NCBI taxonomy): domain Eukaryota; kingdom Metazoa; phylum Chordata; class Actinopteri; order Perciformes; family Sebastidae; genus Sebastes; species Sebastes fasciatus. Next base: position 17,206,153 of record NC_133802.1, on the reverse strand, counting down.
TTATGAAGCTCATTTGCATGATCATATTCATTTATTTGTCTAGCTGTAATAGGAGTGTGGTTAGAGCCTTTTCTGTCGCTACCGAACCTTATATCAGCTCAGCAACCGTAGGCGGTCATGGGAAGCACGGCTCACATGATAGCCAGTCAGCTTGAACTTCCTGTAGATAAAAACCTGGTCGGCCCAGGAGAATATGCCAGCAAAACAAAGCAGACAGACACACACACACACTCTCTTTCTCACTCACACACACACACTCAAAATATTTCACACGAAAAAGGCCATATTGAAGCATTCACGATTATCCCTCATTCTTTGTAGCTGTCAGCATACTGTGACTAACAGGATGCTCTGCGAGAGTCTAACTTATGTGGACTTCTTACGTGACTGAAGTTAGCCGGGGCTGAGATGCCGTATGCGTGGGTAGACCATTGTTGCAATACTCTCTCTCTCTCTCACACACACACACTCCCACTGGCTCTCTCGGGAGAGCGGGTTGGAGAGAGGATACTGGGGGCTGTGGTTCTGTGGGGTGTGTGATGCAATGCTTTGGCAGCCATGTTTTCCCAGAGAATCCACAGGGGTTTGAGCCCGAGTACTCCGGCTTAAGGAGGAAAAGATCAGCTCTCCCTAAACGTTCACGCACACACATACCGCAGCAGCTCTATGTTGTATAGACCTAGTGACAGTGTGTACAGCTAAGATAATGAAATGTGATTTTCTTGCTCTGCTTTGTCACATGCAATCTCTATCACCAGCACCAAAATATCAATAGTATGGAGGAGGATTTCATTATTCCTTAAACTTTGCCACATACCACCTAATTGTGAAAAATGCTCTCTGTTCAATGCAGTGACGTAAGACAATGGAGACATTTATCATCTCTACAGGCCCTTTATTCTCATGTTATGTGTGGGTTTGTTCACTGTTTAAAAAAACATTGATTAGAGGTACTTTGCCGTCCAAAACAGGAACTACCAAACATAGTTCATTCATGACATGAAAGAAAGAGAGAACAGAGGGATCTGTTTGAGACATAAATGGTTTGGGAGAAAGGATGGCGAAGGGTACAGTAACAGTGAGAAGACTTTTCCTGTTTTTGTCCTCACGTCCTCCTTGATTAGTGTGATGTAGAGGAACTGGAGTGAGGAGAGGAAGATGAAAGCTCTGGCCTCGCAGCCATCTAGTCAGAACAAAAAACAACAAAAGGGAAACATATGGATTTTATCAGTTAAGTAGTTTATCTGTGCGTGTGCCATACATTTTGAATATTTTTGATTTGAATACAAGGATGTTGAATAATTTAGTCCTCAAATGCATTTCATAGCTCCAATATTCCTTGTGGAGTTTTTTTTTTTTTTTTTTTTCGCAGAGACACATTCACACCCTGTGATCTCCCTGGAGGCCTGGCAGAGTTTGCGCTGTAAATCAGGACTCACAGACTTGTAAGAGGTGTAAATGAACAGCATGCCAGCTGATGTTGATGTCAATGCTCAATGGCACCACAGAGACGCACGAGGTGCTATAAGACGCATAGTGATGATAAATAACTCTGCTTACTGCGGAGCTCTGTAGAGAGGCTGGGTGCTGGGTCGTTTGTCTGCCATGCTGCAGTACGTGTGCTCATTTATGCTTGTGCATTACACGTGTACGAAGGAATGACTTTATATGTTTTTGTCAAAGGAAGTATATATATTTATATATGTAGGCACAGGATGGTGACACTTGATATCCAAAGCTTAATATAACCACAAAAACATTTGCATCATTTCCTGTGGTGTAGATCCCACAGAAATACTGCACGTAATGGGTTAGTTTGTTTTCACACTTGCTTTTTTTTTTATATTAAAAGCAATACACTCTTTCTTTACATAACTGCCTGCCCCTTTTAGCTAAGAAATATATGGTTTATTTATCTGCGCTGTCACTCAAATTATCAGTATGCAGAGCCAAACCTTGTCCCCTCACCTAGACCAAACAGAAGTGCTGTTTTCATTCTCGAGCTCAGTTTCTGATAGAGCCGGAGCCAGGCTAATAACACCAAGGGGTCACACTGACCTCGGCTCAGCCGGGGGGGTCATTCAGAAAAGCATGCACGCAGCTGGGCTAGCTGTGCTACAGTGGCAAAATGAGAGTTGATTGCTTCTGTCTGGGCGTCGGCGATGCTATCTCTGAAGCCGCGTTTCCGTGGTGATTGGAGAGGTGACTGTCCTCTCTTTTCTTTCCGCGGCTCTTGAATGGAAAGTTAAAAGACCAAAGGCAAGGGATGAAATGATGCGTGAGAGCATGCCTCGGAACAACAGCAGAAATGGGACTAAGGAATTTGACAGAGCAGACACAGGAAAACAGATGAAAGGGAATAGCGCTGTGCATTAATTCCCCTGTTGAGGCTTTGCTCTCTCACCACCACCATCAGCATTCACTCTCCTCTCAACACTCAGTTCCCTAAATTGCCTCCCCACTCAACCACCTTTCTGCTGTGCTCTCCACCTCGCCTCTCCAGCCCTTTCTCTCTCGCTTCGTCTGTCTCTTGTGGGATGTGAAGGGGGCTCTTAGGCTGCTCTTTATTTGCATGTGCTGTAGAGGATTAGAGGCTGAAGAGTCTCAGACTGGCACAGTTAAGAGTCTGCTTTGTGTGTGTATACACCTAAACCGTGTGTCTATTCTGTTAGATCTCAGTCTTCAGCAGAAGAACACTTATTCGGGCCACTTGTCCTTATCTCTCTGTGTGCCACCCTCCATGTCAGCATCTGAGACAACATCTCCATTCTCTTAATTCTCTGTCATGTTCATTATCACCCACCATAAGTGGAACATTTTTAGGGAGGTAATCTTCTTATGAGCTCTAATTTATTGTGCATATTACAGGGTTTTCACAGGATTTTCTTTCTCCCTGTTCATTACTTGACTCTGTCTTTGTCAGATCTTCCCCCTGAGGGGTCCAGTGGAAGGAGGCACGCTGCTGACAGTACAGGGCAGGAACCTGGGCCGGAGGGCTGGAGCTGTAAAGGTCTCTATTGGAGATGTGCCATGTACTCTCCTGCCTGAGCTCTACACCATCTCTTTAGAGTAAGTACTATAACATATGGCTGAATTATGATTCACAAATTTGCATGTATAAGCTTATGTCAACTGTTCCTGAAGTGTGTGCTGAAGCATAGCAGTGTGCCGGCACTTTTTCCGCCTTGTACTGATTTGATTACATTTTACATCATCAGCATTGTCAGAATGACAAAATGAGCAAGAAATAAGAGTACGTCCTATACATCAACATCATTTATATTTAAAACCCCGCTAAAATGAGCAGTTGTGCTGCAATTAGGACTGGTGAGATAATCGCTAACAATTACCCGTTGTCATGGTAACCTGACATGCTCCCAGTGCAGGTGAGTGGTCAGGTGAACGACAGGCAGAAATGGCAATCAAGTGATGGGAAGATTTGTCACAGTTAGTAAACCTTAAAGAAATTCTGACATGTATATGTCAGACCCTTAGTGAAGAGTGAATCTCAGATCAGACTGTACAGTGAGAGCTACCTGACCTATTACATTTAATGAATAGAGGAAGCTAGCTGTCCGTCACAGGAAGGCCTTATCTGCAGGGAAATGCATGAAAAAATTGATGTGTGCCATGGGATAAAAATGTTTGGGAACCACTACAAAATCTTTAATACCTATATTACAGCATATTTAAAGGGAAACCCCACCGATTTTACACATCAAAGTCTGTTTGCAGGACTTGGGGAGTACTACTGCATATATATACACCGATAAGCCATAACATTAGGACAGCATGGGCACCCGGACCGGTCTGCGGCTACGCAGCCCCATACACAACAAACCGCGATGCACTGTGTGTTCTGACACCTTTCTATCAGAACCAGCGTTAACTTTTTCAGCAATTTGAGCTACAATAGCTCTTCTATTGGATCGGACAACAAGGGCCAGCCTTCGCTCCCCACATGCATCAATGAGCCTTGGGTCTGACCCTGTCGCCAGTATAAAGCATTGTGTGACAACTCCAGAGGGAGACTACGAGTTTGAAAATGAAAAAAAACTCTGGGTGTGCGGAGTTAGAAATAAGTGATCTTACCAGACCTCTGCAGCCTGCTCCTCATCTCTGCTTGAGGCTAACAGTTCAAGGCTACATTATTTGCTACTATCATAACTAGGGCTGTCAAAATTATCGAGATAATAACGCGTTAACACAAATTTGTTTTAACGCCACTAATTTCTTTAAAGCATTAAACATCTTGCAGTTTTTAAGTTGTAGCGGGCTCAGTTTTAAAGCTAGAGTGAAGATACTGGCAGAAACTAGAAAAACCCAAGGAATCCATTGGTACCAACCATGTCATATCATTGTCAAACGGGTCTCACCTCAAGATATGAGAATCAAAATTGGTTCTATGGGAACCCACGAGTCTCCCCTTTACAGACATAACCACTTTATGATAATCACATGCAGTTTGGGGCAAGTCATAGTCAAGTCAGCACACTGACACACTGACACACTGACAGCTGTTGTTGCCTGTTGGGCTTGAGTTTACCATGTTATGATTTCAGCATATTTTTTATGTTAAATGCAGTACCTGTGAGGGTTTCTGGACAATATTTGTTATTGTTTTGTGTTGCTAACTGATTTCCAGAAATAAATATATGCATACATTGAGATTAATTTGCGATTAATCAGGATTAATTATGGACAATCATGAGATTAATCGTGATTAAATACTTTAATCGATTGACAGCCCTAATCATAACACATCCAAATTCAACCAAACTGTCGGAGGTTGAGTTGCATTGTGGGTAATGAAGGTGCCCGGTTTTGACAAGCAAGAAGAATAGATAGAATAAAAAAGATCTGTCCTTGCTGGTCAGGTTGAATAAGGGAGTAAAATAATCCATTAAAAGCAGCTCATGTGAGCCAATTATACTTTTCAGGTTGTAATTCACAAGCTTTTACTTAAAGAAGACCCCAGATGAATCACATTTATATGAGTTACTACACTTCCTCTGACAGATCACCATCATAGATCATTAGCATGTCTACCAGTCTTGAAAATAGAACTTCAACCGTCCCCGCATGGTTTAGTTTTCATGTATTCATGAGGCTAATTTTCACAAATATCATTATGCATCGCCATCCCTTCGTAGCTCAGGGACCATCACACTGTCACCATGGAGACAGCAGGACCCCGCTTTGACACCGGCATAACAGAGCTCAGTGGAAGTCGGTAACTCTACAGTTACATCCAAACTTCCATTCAGTATCTGTAATGTTTCTTGAATGGAACTGTTTATCTGGTCTTGCTCCACTGGAGCCAATCATTGTATTAAGACCAGTTCGAGGGTGACCTGCGGGTCTTACCTGTCACTCAAGCTGCCCGACACAGTTTCCACGAAACCGTGCATGTCGAAAACAGCGAATCGCATTTCACTCCAGGGGTGTTCTCATCTCGTGTCGTCATTCCTCATTGGCTCTCGAGGCTGGTTGTTATGACAGCAGAGCATATCCTCGTTGCTTGAAGTGGCACTGACAAATCATAACACGTCAGTGCATCTGACAGTGTCAGCACATTTGACTTGCACGCACACACATGCACGAACATATACATCCTGGGACCTCACGTTGATATGATTAGATATGATCCTATCTCATCCCTTTAACTTAAAGCGTTTACATTCAACCTTAACATTTAACCTTATTATAAACCTTATTTAGAAAAAACACATACCACATCCCTTAAGCCGGTTGAAGATGTGAGGTCTGTATGAAATAACTCTGTTTCACAATAATCTACAATTCAAACTGGCTGTGGCAGAAATGCCATACACACACACTTACCAGCACACACACACACACACACACCGGCACATGTGACCTCATTTACCAGGGCTGTTGAGACAGGTGTCTGCTCGTGTGCTGAGAGGTGAAAGTTCACAGCTGTGTGCCACAAGGAAAATGTGCAGCACTGGAGAGCCTGTGCTCCACTCAACTCGGTGTCAACATTTTAATTAATGGCACAGTCAGCCTAGGCACACCTCATTTACTGGAGTACTTCTCTAGATTTTTGGCTCAGGTCCTCCATGCTGCCCCCTCTATCATTTTCATTGAGCCCTGAGTGGCCTTCGCCCCGTCTGTTTAACTGCACACTCACATCCAAACGATCACAGACTTGATTGTCGATGATCCTCATCATCCACTCAAGGGAAATGATTGGAGACATCTTCAAAACTAGACAAAATATCGGCCACTGAAACCGATAATATCTCCACAGTGGGGCGGTGCTGGAATGTGGAGCAGGGGTCAGTCCATGCTCTCAGGGAGTCTGCATGTCCTTTGACTGGGATCACACTGCATCAACATCACACACACATACACACACCGGGGCATCTGCAGTTCTGCAAACGTCTTAAAAAGCAGTTTTCTCAAAAAGGCTTTAAGGTATTAAAAAGTACTTAATTTACAAGTCTTTTTTGGATGTTTTTGTGTCTGATAGCGCACTGTTGGGAGACGTCAAACCTATAAACCTATAATTTTTTTGGTGGAGTTTCAATCAGCCCCATCAGACCTGTAACAAGTGCTGTCACTACTGCTAGCTACCGTAATTATAGGAAGTCAATTGTCTCATAACGGTTAAGTATCGGATTTAGCAGAAACCTAAATGAATGAATTGGTTTTAATTGGTTAATCCATCCATCCATTTCCTAATGCTTTTCTGGATCCACGTCACATTAATTTCAGTAATTATGTCATTAGGAATTATTGTTATATACTGCAGGTAGCAATTAAAAAATTTGCATAATTTTGATAATTGATCATTTTTAAAACAAAGCTGTCAACTATTTTCTGGTTCCAGCTTCTCCAATGTGAGGATTTTCTGTGTTTCTCTGTTTTATATCATTGTGAAGTGAATATTTTTTGGTTGTGGACTGTTGTGGTGGACATTTTTCACTATTTTTGGACATTTAATAGATCAAGATTTTAATTAGGACAATGATTGTCAGGAGAATTGATAATGAAAATAACTGCCCTATCTGCAGGGAAGTACTAGAAAAAAATGTGATGTAAAGATAAATAACTCTAAAGCCATATCGTCCCTACTGGGTTTCCATCATACTTTCATACTGTAGCCGATTGTGAAACAGCATTCTACGTGTAAAAATGTCTTCAAAAGTCTTACATTTAATTTAACCCTGAAGAAACCCTGTGTATGTGTACTGTTTAAATGCTACCGGCTGAATTCATCACACCTTCCATCTGCTGATAAGCATTTCTCTATACTTTTATGTTTGTCTTTTGTCCCCAGAATAATGGTTCAATAGAAGATGTCATATAATGTGATGTATTTGTTTGATGATGGTTTGATTTTCACTCTAAAGCCAGTTAGGCCCGGAGCAGTCCTACAGGTTCAGGCTGATTCAGGCTCCAGTTTCTCTTATTTCCCTCAGGCTTGAATCTGTGAATAGTCATGTTTCATTTCATTTTTTTCTGTCTTCCCTAAATCAGAGAATGTGAAATGATGCATTTTCTTCAAACAGGTGTTCCTCTGCCCTCACAGCTCATAACTGACAAGAGCGTAATTTGAGTATAATGATATTCTTTACTTGATGCTCCTGTAATTAATGAGCACACATGTAGACATTGCTATCAACAGATGGCTGGTACTGCAGGTTATTTTAGAATAATTTTAATAGCTATTCAGGCTTATAAAGAAAATTCATGTTTTAATAGGGCTCATTAAATGCTGCAGTGGTTTGGGTTCGGTAAAACAGAACATTTCTTTGAGCCTGACATTTAAAAATGCACTCAGCGCTCTGAGCCAGCCCTGGTCTCAGACCCGACAGCCTGACCCCAGCCGAGCCCCAGCCGAGCCCCAATCTGTCCAGCCTAGCCTCATCCCACCGCATGTCCTGCCAGGTCCTCCTACATAAAACACAGCTCCTCCACTTATGTAAATTCCTCACAATTCGTCTGTCAATCATCCAGTCACTCGCTGAGAATTTCTAACCACTGTAGCACCAGGCACCTGACTAAATAAACCGACAGGGTGTCAAGCTGGAGGGGGATCATGTGAGGTGATAAAGGTCGTGTTTCCCCCCCAGTACATTTATTCCAGTGAGGCCCCAGAACAGTAGATCCTGTGCCTCGGTACACCACCGTGTCATTAATAAGAGACGTCCCTGTAGAGCGTGCATTGATGACACAAGGCTTAATCACAGCCAGGAGGCGAATGAACAAGCCTCAGCAGCCCCTTAATCTCCTCTGTGGTTAGACACATCTGGTCTGAGGAGGCTTTGAACCTTTACATCTGCTAATATCTGATATCTTAAGGCTTTATTGGATTCCATATGTAAATATGGTCTGATGAATTGGTTCATAACCACCATTCTCCAAGATTAATTATGTCTCTTTGTTTAGCTGTCATGATGAAGATCTCTTTCTTCATCTTTATATTGGTTCCCCTCACTTGCAATTTTAGTCTTTTCTTTAAAAATTGGTTTATTAGATTCAAATTATAAGCAGCTCCTTTGAGTGTTCTTATCCATTTTCATCAGTTTTTTTTTTATTAACTGATGTCTGATTATAATGTTTTGACAACCAAACAAGGAGGTCACACTCTTTTTAAATTTCCCTAGGCTGGTGTGTGTCACTGGGCGGTCTGCTCATGACAGAGCTGATATTGTCCAAGTGGATGTGGATCAGAGTGGGATGGGGACGTCAAAGGAGAGCTTCTCATACCTAGTGAGTATTCTCCAGATTTATACCCTCCTGCTGATCTTTGCTTTCTGCTCTGTCCGTCTCTCCCTCCACATTCTTCCTCTTCTACGCTCTCTTGTTCCTTGTTCCCCACTGGGAAAGCCTCCCTATGTGTGTCAGTTGAGTGTTAGCAGATGCGTTTTATGATTCAGAGGAATGCGAGTGTGTGGGAATCTTCAAACATTCATCTGCGCTGCAACTAAGCACCATTGTCATTCTGCACTCGCTGCCAGCAAAAACAAATATGGCGATTGTTGGAATGTCCCTTTGCTCTGAATTCATCACTGGTCGAGGCGAGCTAGCCAGCATTGTGTTAATTGACCTAGACCCACACAGTCTCCCATTGGATTTGGAATATTCAGTCTGTGGAAATACCCATGTAAGCCCTTTGTTTCTTTTTGTTTATAGACAAAGAGTTTTTTATTATTCATTGCTGGAACGCTCTATCATTTCACCGGCTTCTAAGAGCAGCTCTGTCTGTGAGTCATCCCACTGAGAAATTACCCCGATCTTGAAGCCCCTCTTGATACATGAGGATGAAGTAAATCCAGAACAACAAACATTACGCCGTGCTGTTGTGGGAACTCCTCTCGGGTTTCCTTATCCATCTCTGAGATGCTCCGTGCGAGAGGAGAAAGGTTTTTACCGATGGATGTTGAGGGTAAGATGTGGGAGAAAGGGAAAACAGTTTTGGAGACAGGATATGTGCCTCTACAGCATCTCCTTCCTCGAAGCTTTAGAAGGAAACATCTGCCTCCTTACGCCCACTCTGACACACAAACACACAATAGGTCTCCTCCATCCGTGCACACTGAGGAAGTGAATCCTGTCAGTGAGGATAAGAGGTTTCCCTGGAGGCGAGGTTCATGGCGGGGATAGAAAGTTCGGACAGAGCGGGAATGCTGATGCTGGTTGCTGCAGAGCTGGACAGGGATATTCTGCTTTGCCCCAGGAACCTTTTTGTGTGTGTGTGCATGTGTATATATGACTGTATGTGCATGCGGTTTCTCCTGTATATGCATGAACATTATTGCCTCTTAGAATAGCTGTCCTGCAAGCTTGAGCCCAAAGGCCTGTTGGCTTCAGCAGCACTTTAACATATTGCAGCGTGGGCTATCTTCACAGTTTTCTTCACTAATTTACTGTTATAGTCAGCAGCTGTCTCAGCCAATCTCTGTGGACACGATATTTGAACCTCAAAGGATGAGAAAATACTTTATTTAATGTCATGAAAAGCATCATAGAGCACAAAACACAGTTTGAGTAAGCCTGTCTTTTCCAGTGACAGAAGCTGTCAGATGTCTGGTGATAGATTTGATGTGTTGTTTAGTCATGTGTTGTATCTCTCGTCTGTATTCAGGTCCCAAAGCTGCTGTCCATGGAGCCGACGAAGGGCTCTCGTGTTGGAGGAACTAGAGTCATCATCAGGGGGGAACACCTGGATATTGGCTCTCAGGTCAGAGTCAAGGTCAACAACACGCTGGAGTGTACCGTCACAGGGTGAGTGCTGCTCGTTTTCAATTGCTTGTAGCCAGAGTTGTTTTTAAGTATTTGAGGTAAGTCCAGGTCAAGTCTCATGTCTGTCAGTCACTTAATACTGACCAGGTGCTGTAAAGTGCTATAAATGCATATACCTAATGATCAAATACTCAAGCTGTGTGGCTATGCGAGGCCTGCATGAAGCTGTCTTATTTTTTGGTGAGATTTTACCAGGTCGAAACTTGACTTGAAAGATTATTGCTTTCAAATCTCAGGTAATTAAAGTCCCACCTTAGTTAAGCCGAAGTCAAGTCACAAGTCCTCTCTGTTTTTTAATGCAAGTCTGACTCGAGTCAAAGTGTCAAATTTAAAGTCAGCAGCTCTACTTGTAGCTATAGTAACGTATCATGTATAATTATGAAAATCTGCCAAACTAATAAACACAACTTCGATACTCAGTGGAAACATTTTTGGTCACAATGTTAACCTCATTTTGTCTTTTAGGAAAACAGATGAAACCATTGAGTGCATCATGCCTCCAGCCTTACAGCCGCACACTGACACAGTGGCAGTGTGTGTGGAGTTTGAAAACCTTCCCTGTCAAAGTGCAGAGCTTAGCACCGCCTACACCTATGAGAAGAACCCCACCATCAGCTTCATCCACCCCAAGAAGAGCTACCTCAGGTAGGTAGATTGCTACACACATCAAAAGTATTAAAACCAAGATGTCTTAAACATCTCAAGCTGGAAGAGTCTGTGGTTTCCCTCCCAGAGTCACTGACATAAGTCATTACTGTAATGTCGCCCTGATGTGCAGCGTTTTCTCCCTATTGTGTTTTAAATAGCACAGCATGTGTGTCAGAGCATAGCGGCATGTCTTTGATGACATGTGTGTGGATTTGCACTGAAGTTGAACTGTTTTGCATTATTATCTGGTCCCATTTCTCTTTTATTTTGGTGCAGTGTCCCAAAAGTATTTGCATACCAGTAGGAATTTGACAATTTTTTTTGTCAAAGCTGAGATGTGACTTTCTGTATGTGTGTGCTTGTCACAGTGGTGGCAGGACCATCACAGTGACAGGCCAGGGTTTTGATCTGGTGCAGACCGTCACCATGGATGTGCTGGAAATTGGAGAAGAAGTGAGTAATCCTTTTTTACTTGATAAAACTATTTCAACAACATAGTCAGACTTGTGTCAATTTATAATTAAAGGAACAGTGTGTAACATTTCAGGGGATTTATCAGCAGAAATGGAATATAATATCCATAACTATGTTTTCATTAGTGTATCACCTGAAACTAAGAATTGTGTTTTAGTTAGCTTAGAATGAGGCCTTCATATCTACATAGGGAGCGGGTCCTCTTCACGGAGTCCGCCATGTTTCTACAGTAGCCCTGAACAGACAAACCAAACACTGGCCACCGTTGAAGGCCACCGTACTTCTCCGACACGCTTGTGAAACTTTGGCAACGTGAGCCGCAGAGTGCAAAACCGTGGTACCGCCAGCCGCCGTCTGACTTCCGTTGCTCCTAAAGTAGTGTTATTATGGTAAGGATGACCTCTGAGCAAGGCAAACGGCGTTACCACGGTTTTACACTCGGCGGATCATGTTACTGCAGTCTAGGAAAGGGGTACTCAGTTGGGTGCAAACTGCAACCACACCACTAGATGCCGCCGAATCCTACACACTGTCTCTTTTAAGTAAAACAAAATGAAAAATGTTGTGTCATGAATTCATCACACCTCTGACAACCTAAAAAACATACAGGACTAGTTTGACATTTTGGGAAATACACTTATTTACTGTAGCTTTCTTGCAGAGCGTTAGATGAGAAGATCGAAACCGTTTTCATATCTGTTGCTAAGATATTAAGCTACAGCTGGCAGCGGGCTAGCTTAGCTTAGCACAAAGACTGGGACAGAGAGGAAACAGTTAGCCTGACTCTGTCCAGAGGAAACCAAGTCAAATAAAAGTAAACAGAATCAGCCCAAGATCCTAAACCCCCCCCCGTCAAACTACAAATTGTCAAACGAGATATAACATGTCAATGGTAAGCCTAGTTCGTGAGCTTCAGAGGTGCTGTTAGGCTGATTTTTTACCTTTGGATCTTCTCGTCTAACTCGGCAAGAAAGTGAATAAACGTATTTCCCAAAAAGCCAAACTATTCCTTTAAGAAAGATACACACATTTACAGTTTAAAGTGAATTATGTTGCAGGTAGTTATCAACCATCGGATAGGTGAATGGAAAAGGAATGACATGCATTTAAGCTACTTTGTCTTCCCTTGTCTTTATGCAGCTCTGCACGGTGGTCTCCCCCTTCACGATCACTTGCCCGTCCCCGAGATCCAGCCAGTCTCAGCAGACCTCAGTGCAGTTCTTCTTGAACAAAATCCTCTACACGGGAGACAACCCCTTCACCTTTGATAGCGAGGCAGAGGAAGAGGACGGGGAGTCACATAAAGGTCACTTCCTGTTGGAGTACATGGAGGACCCTCAGTTCTTCACTGTCAGCAAGGAGAAGCTGATTAAACACCACCCGGGAGAGCCACTGACACTCGTCATCAACGTGAGTGACACTGCTGAGACAGGAAGTTCAGATTAGTGCTTCACCGCTATGTTGGTTTCCTGATAAGTCAAGCGATGTTCACCTATTAGAAAATGTATGTTTTCGAGTCAATGTTGTCCACCTCTAATTGGATGAGATGATTCTTTATTGATTACATATACTATATATTGTATGGTTCAATACAACTGTGCAGCAATAGTTTGCTGTATCGCTAGGGCTGTATCATAAATGAAACAAGAATTCAATCTGCATGTCCTTTTTGAATTACTTAACTTTTTAGGTAAACAAACACATTTTAAGTAACAGACATTACAGATAAACTGATATTTAAAGGAGGTAGCAAGTATTTGGTCATAAACCAAAGTATGGGTCAAATACAAATTTTGACCTGATTGTAGGGCTGCATCTAATGATTATTTTCATTGTTGATTTTGTCTCTGTTTTTCTTTAAAAATTACTCAAACCAATTATCAAAATAGTTGGGGATTAATGTAGTAGTTGACAACTAATCGATTAATTGTTGCAGCTCTACACGATTGCGCTGGTTGAAAAATCAATCAACAAAGCCATTACAATTTATCTTGAGGGGAACATGAACGTCTGCACCAAATGTCATGGCAATCCATCCAACAGTTGTTGGGACATTTCACTAAAAACACAAAATGTTGACCTCATTTAGGCGCTCATTGACAGGTCAGGGGATCACCAAAGGAGGATACATCCTCTGGGGACCACGAGCGCCTGTACAATGACTGAACAACTGTGCAGTAGTTGTTGAGATATTTCAGTCTGGACCTAAGAGGTGGACCGACCGGCCATCCCTAAAGCCACGCGGCTAACATGGCTAGTAATCTGACAAAAACACTAACTAGCCTACATTTAATTTTGTATTATCTAGTCAAACCTAAAGATACCATCAGCAGAAAACTCTAACTATTGACAATCTCTGCTTTCAAAAACCCATATTCAATTTCTACATAGAACAAGTGATGGTATTCTCTAAAGGTTTCTTGGCTCTAAAAGCATCACTGCTGTAAACTGGCTGCTCCCACTGTGAACAGCAGACAAGGCTGAGCATTTTCTTTATTCATATTCACATAAACCAGAGGCACATAAAGCACATCAAAGGCCCCATCCGCTGAGACGTGTTGATTTCAGTTGGGGGTCTGAGGTGGGGGAAGGGCGCGCTGGCAGCTCAGTGGGAGGTCCCATGTTCCCGTGGTCTGGCTGATCTAAGCACCTGTCTGCATGGATTCATCGCCCAAAAGGGCTGCCGGCTGCGACACCGTACGACATTCACATGCTAACAACACAGAGGGGGAAGTTTGAACATGATGCAGCTTCCTCTTGATGTATTTGTGAGTGTCAGGATGAGGCCCCTGCAGGAATCGCTGCCTCAGCCTGTCTACATGGGCGACTCGTCTGTTGTTTCCTGTTTTCTGTAGGAAGGTGGATTCCACTTGTGGTGGACCTGAAGGGGGGGGGGAGGTTGGAGAGAGAATGTGTGTGTTTGTTTAATAGGGAGCTTGTTAGTCAGCCAGATCCTATATTAAGGACTTGAGCTGGAATGTGGGTGGATTTTGTTTGCTTTCCTCCTGTTTTGGCCTTTAGAATCCATTGTTTTTGGTCCAATGAGATTAAGTGTGAAAATGCTGTGTCGTAAATATTGTACACAGTATGCTTTCCAATATGCTCAGACATATTTTGTATGAGGGTTTGATGCACTTTGTGTCTGTGTATTATGAATGTGTATGCATTTTTGTGTTTGCGTGTGTGTGTGTTTTGTCTATGTAAGGAAGTATTTGTTGACAGAGACCCAGGGGGTGGCATCCTGCAGTAGAGACAGGACAGGACCCTAAGGGTGTAATCAAAGCAAGGAAGCACACTGGGGATAAACACACACACACGCTTCCTCACTTTTCATTCTTATATTAAAGGGAAATTGCAGTTTCGTGATTTTCGTAGTTTTGGTATTACTCCTATATATTACTAATAACACGGTACATACCAAACTGCAGAGTTCTAGGAATGCTGTAACATCCCTAAAAATACATCTGACAGGGCAAGAAACAAGAGCAGTCAGATTATTATATAGCTTTTAAACAGAAAACCAAAGTTATCCTAACTTATTTAGAGGAGCAAACGAAGATGAAGGGCAAAATGATCCAAATTGTCTGTTTAAAACATCCATCACACATTGACTTCCAGATTCGGTTTTACCTGTCTGATCATCTATCCACTGATGTATCTTGCCTTTTCGTACTAAGTTGCAGCGATGTTGATGATGCGTTCCTTGATCTCAACGATCACTTTGGGGGGTACACTGATGATCAAACCTCTAAAAATTACAGCCAAATTGCGACTTGAAATGTTCCTTTAAGACCAATATGAGTGTCCCTTACAGTCAACAAAATGTACAATCTTACTGCCTCATGTTCTGTAACTGAAAGTTAAACATGTAGACTTGTTAAGTAGAAATCCATAGAGACTTGATGCAATTGATATTGAAGTGCTATTCCAGTGATTTAGTTTATTGCATTTTCAGAAAGTTTGGGGACTTAAGATCGACAAAAAAAGTCAAAATTGAAGCAGCAGCAGCAACAAGCTCCAAAAACACTGGATCCTACATTTCCCATGATGCAACTTAATGGCATCTTTCATTAAACCCTCCCTGCCTGGTAAACAACTTTAACTCCATGCCCCACAGGCTTTCTGTTATAAATCAGTAGTCTCCAAACCCAAGGTGAGATTACTCATCATGACTAGTAAACTGAACTTCAAGTGTAAAATCAGTGGAGTGTCCCTTTTAATTAAACCAGAAATAAGCAGTGAATAGTAGGGCTTTGATTGACACAGGACAGGGTTGGATAAAAAAAGGGCCATGCAGCTTCTTCCAACATGCTCCTGTAAAGGCCCTGAGAATGTTATTTTGGGCAGAGGCAGGGATGACTGTCAGCGGGTTTGTTTGTAGAAACTTCCCTGGCCATGTGAGAGAGAGAGAGGCGGCGGGAATGTTTGCTGCTTTAAGCTGAACTCGAGCCCAAAATGGATGATTTTTCTGCTGGCTTCCACTGTGTGACAGCTGTATGACAGGCCCGCGGCAGCTCTGTTTCTGTGTGTGTGTGCGCATACGAGAATGCGTATGTGTCTGCGCGTATGTGCGGGTTAAAGCTGCTGCGGTCTTCATGAATGTTATCTGTGCCTGTTCAAACCAGGCCCCTCTGGTCTCTTACCGCTGACCGTCTGACGGCTGTTTTTGTTCGTTTCTGGCGCAGAAAGGGCCGAGCGATCTGGAGCTGGTGCCGGAGGAATACTCCGTGATGATTGGCTCCTATCCCTGTAACATCAGCTTCCACAACGACCAGCTGTTCCACTGCACCATCAACGGACTGCTGGGCTCCAGTGAGAGCGAGCTGCCTGTCACTGTAAGTATGCAAACATGTTAAACACCACAATAACCTAAAAATACAGTGGATACCGCTTATAGTGATCACGGTTACAGTGATCAACCACTTATATGGATCAAAAAGCTTGGGCAGAATCATTCCTTTACTGTTTAAATAATTTGCTTATGGTAATCTAGTAGTGTTCATTTTGGGTCTTTTCATACATGACAACATATGGAAAAATATTTTAAAACTATGTTAGACTAACATTAATTGAATTTTTTTTTTGATTTTTACTTTACTCCCTTGATAATTTGCCACGCGGACCGTCTACGTTCTGGCTGGCTGCCTGAGGTTGATGCTGTGTGCACATTAAAATCATGACAGGAAAATTAATTTCTCTGAATAACAAACAAATGCGCACGGGGGTAAACAACTGTGGTTGAAGCCGCCCACGTCATGCCCCCAAAGTGAAACTTTGCCGATCCGGCAGCACATGCAGACTACCACCCGTCTCCCTCCATGCCGCTACCGGGTGAGCGAGCGAGGAGCCCCAGCAAAGGGGCGCTGTTCATGGGCGGCTGTGGCTCAGAGGGTAGAGCAGGTTGTCCACCAATCGGAAGGTCGGTGGTTCGATCCCCGGCTGCTCCGGGTCACATGTCGATGTGTCCTTGAGCAAGACACTTAACCCCAAATTGCTCCCGGAGGCATAGCCATCGGTGTGTGAATGAGTATTTAGATTAAATCCTGATGGGCAAAGTTGGCACCTTAGTAGCCTCTGCCATCAGTGTATGAATGTGTGTGTGAATGGGTGAATACTGACATGTAGTGTAAAGCGCTTTGAGTGGTCGGAAGACTAGAAAAGCGCTATATAAGTCCAAGTCCATTTACCATTTACCATTCATCTGCATGCACCCTTGCGATGCAGAGCCGTCAAAGGGAAGGAGAGAAAAGGCAGAAGAATTGGCAGCGAGCCTGTAATTAGCAAAGCTGTCCATTTCATAACTTCATGTAATAAACATACAAATGTCAATTAGATGGTAATCTGCATGAGAAATGATGCGCAACAACAAACATTTGGTTATAATAATCATCCGCTTATTGTGATCAATTTGACCCGGACAGATGTGATCACTATAAGCGGTTTCCACTGTACACATACAACCTTGTGTTGAAAATTTTGCTGGATAGACCCTGATAATTCGAAGATATCACCCATCTGTCACACAGTACTCATAAGCCAAACATTTAGTCAGAATCCAGACCATCTGTGATGTTCATTGAAACAGATTTGATCTGCACAGGTCCATGCCCTGTCAGTGATATATGTGTGTCTCTCTCCAGGCATTATGAATGGTTTATAGTCTCTGAGCATGCCACCATGAATCAGCAGTTAGTGGGGGTGGTGCGCCACAATGCCACGGTTGAACAGTGAAATGTTTACCACTTCCCTTTTATCTCTTTAATCCCTTATCAGTCCGTCTATCATCGTCGACACAATCACCCATCACGCAGACTCTATCTGCTCATAGCGATACCCAAGTCTTCTGACTCAGCGGTGATCTCACTCCTCGCTTGTGTTTTTGTTTAGTCTCCCAATTCACTCCATCGCAATTAAAGGTCTTAATCAAGACGTGGTCGAGCCATGCGCAGTCCTAATAAAACTAGACACACTCTTTCCCCTACCCACGTTTCCCATCTGTTGTTGTCCATTCTGATAGGGCTTTATTAAGGGGGAAAGCATTCATCTATATTTAAATACGAGCCAGACTGTGAGTGGTTTGCTGAAATAGCTCAGAAACATATGTTGTTCTGTCTCTATCTGTCAGTGTTTCCCCACTTTGACACAGAAATAGAAGGGAAGCTCTTTTATTTTGCACCCCCTCTCCTCTCCTTGTGTACCTGTAGCTCACGCTCTCGTCCCCACCCAACCCCGTCTGCCTCTCAGGATCTCTGAGAATAAACAGGCAATTAGCAAAGACATAAAGGGAGGGCAAGGGTCAAATGAGATGTCATAACACAAACGGGTGGGCTGCCTGCACGTGAGCAGTGAGGATGATTAGTGTGCACATTCGACAGGGGCATAAACAGACATTTTCCTTTGTGTCGGCACATTTGAATAAATGCATACACTTTGGGCAGCTGTTGCATAGCTTATGGCCATTTATGTTTCTTCACTTGCTTTCGGTGGCACATCTATTTTTACATGCCCGTATTTTGCTTGGCTCTGAAGTGGAGCTGAGCTGCAGAAGTGGTTGTGGGGAAGCAGTGTTTTTGTACCCGGAGCGAAACAGGAACATGGAACAATGGCATTTTCCCCTCCATTACACCAGGCCTGGCTCTTGCAGTCTCTGGAAGAGGGCCCTCTCTTGCCGGTCTGGGTAAATAAATGCCTGGACCAGAAAGAGAAAGATGGAATGAGAAAAGACGGAGGCAGCCCAGTGAGGCAGTTTCCCCCCCTCAGAGTAAGCGCAGCGTATGAGGGATTTGGTCTGAGGATTGGAGGCTTTTTATCTGAGGCTCTTTTTATGAAGTATGTTCGGATTGGGGAAGGAGAGGCAAGGATGTGAGGAGGGACCACGGAGACCCTGCTGACTAATCAGAAGGCAGAAGTGAAAGTCTTATTCTTGTCACATCTGGGTTGCTCTGAACTGGGTGACTCCTACAGCTCGTTGCAGCGAGAGGCCATTTTTCAAAAACTGCGAGGTGTAATTTATTTCTCTGTCTGCACCTGTGTCCATGAACAAAATGATGTTTGTGCATATGTGCATGTGTGCAGGTACTTGTGCTCCCAATTAAGAACTGCCCATGTTATACTGCATGCATTTTTATATACTGTATTACAAAGAAAATACTTAATGCTCCTACTGTGCATTCGCTGCTCATTACTGCTTTATCTGTCTCTGCCTTTGTGTTCGTCTTTCTCTCTTTCTCAAAGTCAAATTTGCTTTATTAGCTGATAACGATAGCTGATAATAATGAATTAATGAAATGCCATACTGTAGAAAATGCACAAGGTTTACAATGGTATAATGCAGAATTTATAAAAAAAAAAAAATACAAAGGATTTTATTTGACTGCAAACTTAACTGACAACCAAGTATCCAGGGAGGTATTTAACAGTAGCAGATCTTAAGAAAGAAGTCCATGCCTTTATTTTATCTTTCCTTTTTCCCTGCAAAGCTTTGGAGTAGACTTGTGATGAACAGCAGCTCACTAAAATAGAAAGATTTTATAATTTAATTTTTTCAAGACCAGTCTTGGTGTGCCCTGAATTCATAAAACGCAAACGTTTCCTTATGGAACGATGATTGTATAGTATTAATCTAAATTATTATCTCATAAAAAAAAAACTATAGAGTATTATTTGAAATATAGTCTAACCAAAAGTCAAATAGCTCTGTTTTCAGGTACACTGCTGTTAGCTGTAAGTAGGGTAGGTCTAATTGTTTCTCTGAAGAAGATAGGCTTTGATGTTATTTAGGTGAGTTTTATAGGTCTTTATAAGATGATTTACAGTAAGGGCGATATTAAGATGCCCTTCATCTCTTATGACTTCTTCTAGTTGCATAATTATAAAAGACTTGTATTGTGTTTTAGGAAGGGAGCCTTTTGTGGTAGATATAATTGATGGTGCTTACTAGTGATGAACGGGTAAACCCAGAACCTGCGGGTCCCACGGGTTAACCCGTAATCAGGCGGGTTTGGGTAAGCTTACTAGAAAATATTGCGGGTTTGGGCAGGCGGTTGACAAATTGACAAAGCAGCGTTCAGAGTAACATGTTAATAGCTTACAGAAACATTACATGCAGGGTTGGAAATGTACTTGTTTGTGTCCACCTGCCACTGTGGCTGGTGGATTCCAAAACCTACTCAATAGACTACCATTGTATTTTTGGCTGGTGAGTGAAGCAAATCTAGTAGCCACTTGCATATTTTACCAGCATTTGGCTGGTGGCTGGTGCTAATTTCCAAGCCTGATTGCATGCAATAGTCTTCCTCCTCTTCCCCTCTCTCTGTCTCTCTCTCTCTCAAACTCAAACACACACACACACACACACACACACACACACACACATACACATACGCACACCCACACCCACCGTGAGCCGCGGCACTCAAGTCCACTTGTCTCTGTCCTTGCCTCAGACGTCAGTCCTGACAATTGTGTTACTATAATGCATAAAGTTGGCGGTTTGCAGGTCGGGTTGAGGTGGTTTATTAACGTATATTTTTGCGGGTCGAGCGGTGCAGAATGGCTCATTGACCAGCGCATCACTAGTGCTTACTGTAGGAGAAGAGAGTTTTTTGTTTACAACAAAAGTTTTAATGTAAGAACATTTTCTGACAAATTTCACCACTGCAGCAGTATATTTCGTGCATATTTGGTCCATATGGGCTGCACACAAATAAACAATTACTACTACAGTGATAAAAGAAAAACAAATAATTGATAATAATTAAATAAAAGAACATATGACATGATGAGATCTACTTTTGCGTGTTAAGGTCATAGTGAGAACCGTAGAAGAAAAGCGATAAAAGAAGACAAAAGAGGAGCTCACTCCAGTTTCATGTGTTGTTTCTCTTTCTCTTTTTAGGTGCAAGTGGGGAACTTTCGCCACACCATCGCCAAAGTGCAGCTCGGCAGCAGCGAGCTGGCCATCGTGGTATCCATTGTGGTGTGCTGCGTGCTGCTGCTGCTGTGCACTGTGGGTAGGTTGTGTACACACGCTCAACAGCAGATGATGGATGTGTGCCTGCTGTAGCGATGGATGCTCCAGATGTGGAACAGATAAAAGGAATTCAGGGATCATAGTTTCCCGCACTTGCTTCATCCCTCCTCAGTACCCGGAGCACAAAGACCTCACTGTTCCCCTCGCTGTCTACTCTGTCTGTGTGTCTGTGTGTCTGTGTGTGCGTGCTGTATTCTTTAGGCTTTGTGTGAGAGTGTGTGTGCAGGGCAGGTGCATGGGTGAAAATTGGTGCTATGGTGGATTTTCACAGTTTCCTGCTTTAAATCAGTTCTCAGATGTTCACAGAATCCATATTTCTTGTTCTTCACTGTTATTTACACTTTCACAGATATTTTCATTTACATGTTCTCACAGTCAGATATATGCACGCACATTTTTCACAGGCTCACAAAATGTGATATAAAACCATTTCTGAACATCAGTTCGTAAATTCAAAATCTTTTAGACACATTTTTGATCCTACTGATTATTTTGTGTTTTACTGGAAGCTGTCAGAGTGTGATTACAGGCTTTGGGTTGAAATATACTGTATTCAAACTGCATTTTGTCTTTCTCAGCTCTTGTAGTGTACTGCACAAAGAGCCGAAGGGCAGAACGCTACTGGCAGAAAACTCTACTCCAAATGGAGGAGATGGAGTCCCAGATCAGAGAGGAGATCCGTAAAGGTGCGTTTGCACAAGAACCCAGACATACACAAACACCCTATTACTATTGTTCAAGCTTTGCTATCAGAGTTGTTTCAACCTCAAATAATGTTTTGGTCAATTGACATGAAGAAAGAGCTTATGGGAAGACAGAAATATTGACCACATATATTTGTGTGTGTGCGGCACACATTCAAAATGTGTGTTTGTTTGCGATTGTTTCTAGTCTGAAGTGGGAGGGAGATACAACAGTTGACAGATTTGTGCCGAGTAAGCGTGACTCATAAAACAGTGTCTGACAAATGATCAGTCACACACAGACGCACGGAGTGGCCACATCGCCTCTGCTGTGTCTACCCCGTAGAAACAAGGCCTGTGTGTGTGTGTGTGTGTGATTGTGTATCTGTCTGTGCATGTATGTGTGTGTGTTTCTAGGGCATTAGAGTAAAGCCGTGTGAAGGCCACTCCGCGTCTGAGCAACCAGATTTATTGCGTAGAGATGGGGGGACAGATAGAGAAAGAGAAATGGAGGGAGGAAGCGATAGGAGCGGGAGTCAGGGCCGCGAGTCCGAGGAGGAGCAGAAGCGTGGGAGGGAGAGGAGGAGATGAGGGGAGGTTATTTAGTCAGAGGACACAGATAGATTTGTGGCTGAGTTCAGGGTGAGTATGCAGAAAGCGAGGGATAGTTCTACTGAGATGAAGGATGTGATAAAAGCAGAAGAAGAGGGAGTGAAGGCAAAATGGGAAATTGACATATTCCAGGTTACAGGAATGGGAGGGTTTGGGTATTTGTCTGGAAAGTGAGGAAGGGGGGAGATTTGGTACTCTAATCAGGAGTCGATAGTGTGAACTGACTGGTGGTATAGAGGACGCTTTAGTGAGCAGGAGGATAAATAACCTGGAGGAGTAAATGAAATATGTTTTAAATCCCTCAGGTCCAGTATTCCCCTTCTTTCTGCACAAACACAGTCTGAGGAAACTGGCATTGTAACCCAAATACGTCTCTCATCCTGTGACAGGAAGAGCTTTTCCATAAAGGGATCTCCAGCTTCTCATTAGAGGAAAACATTATCCTCTCTTAGAACATGCTATCCAATAAAGTGGCTACAGTATTAGCAGGCAGATTCAAGTCAGTGTCTGGACATGCTGATACTGTTTTCGCAGCATGTAAACTTGCAGCCTGCACACATGTTTTGGATGAGGGACAGGATTTGGCTGCTATGATTGTCGTTTGGTAAATATTTGCCTGCATGCCGTGCTGGACTGGCAAAGAGAGAGAAGGATCAAAGGATCCATGTTTGGTACATTTAGTATTCAACTAGAACACGACACTAGATTTAGGGACTTAAATGATAAATTTCTGTGTCTCATCTAAAGTCTTTTCCACTAAAATCAGCCACATTCTTACAGATCCCACGGCATCCTGTGAGGAGCCAGAAACAGAACTGTGGTTTAAAAACAGTCCCATGATTTGAGCCCTTTTGGGTCTTTGATTTTTTTTGTCCTTTCAGGCTTTGCAGAGCTGCAAACGGACATGACAGACCTGACCAAGGAGCTGAATCGCAGCCAGGGCATCCCCTTCTTGGAGTACAAACAGTTTGTCACACGAACGTTCTTCCCCAAGGTGAGAAAGCCTATTTTCCACCCGCTATCTGATTTTAACTGGCAGACTGACAATACCATTTTTCTCAATGGGGTTTTAATATTTTTTTTCCCCCCTACATGTGCCATATTTCCCGCCGCTTGTAATATGCAGGATGAAAATTCACCTTGAAACTTTTAAACATATAGCAGACGCCTAGTGAAGTGTAGCTCAGTTTGGCACCCTGCTGGAGAGTTAATATGTTCTCTATAGGTAAGCATTTGTCTGAAGTGTCATCCACCCTGAAGGTAGACTGTGGGTCTATTTGTTGGTGGGTATTTTTCCACCGATACAGTTAGACACAACTCAGCAGGCTTTGTCTTCCAACCACAGGCATGGACTTTTCAAGGAGACAGAACAATGACGGGCACTGAGACAAGGAAACTTTCCCCCTGATTTCTCAAAACACACTCCTCACTCAGCTCACACACCCACGACTGTTTTGCAAGTATACAAGCTCTTGCGCAAGGGCAGCAGCGCTGGTTTGTTGCAGTAGACACTGGACACTGTTTTCTGTCGTGAAGGAAGTGAGTGGGGAGAGTGTTGAAAAGCTGCATAGAGGGAAACATAAATTCAAGCGTTGCTGCTTCAGTATCGTCTCTCCATAGATTTCCGCTAAAACAGCAAACACTCTAGTCACGACCCTTTGTGCTCTTTTTTCCATTAGAGCTTCTGGTTCTCTTACAAGAGTGTTAGACACAGTTAGAATACAAGCCAAATGTAGCTGTCTTGAAATGACAGACACTTTTGAAAGGTTGGCTCTAGGTCAGTTTGTCTTTGAAGCCATTAAGGCTCTTGGCGTTTCATGTCACGGTGTTATGCTTCTTTTCATGGTCAATCGGGGGCCTTTTCAGGGCCTCTTCATGAAATTCTGCCCTTTGGTTCCAGACTACAAATTTGCAAACCAAAGTCTCAAGGCCAGCTCTTTTTTAGTTTTGCCTGTCTATCCATCTTGCTGTGTTTATGACTGCAGCTGACTTTGTATTACAGTTTTCTGTAAGTGTGTTTATGTGTGTTTCAGATGTGTTCCGATTACGAGAAGAGTCTGGTCCAGCCTGCCTACGAGAATGATGGCCTGGGCCCTCGAGTGCTGCCAGAGACCCACCCGCTGCTGCAGGAGTGGAAGGTGAAGAGTTAAGCCATTAGGGTGCTAGGTTAGGCTTTCTTCTGCCACAGTGCCTTGATTTGGCTCCTTTTTCAGTCTCTTTCTTCGCAACTGGGTCACACTGAAGCTTATTAACGTTTCACAGTGGGCTTGCGGTTGATGAAGAGTAAAGAAAAGCATATTGTGCATTTTTTTTGTGTGCTTGATATAATGTGTCTGTGGAGTATGTCAGTATGTGTTTGTGTGAACTCACATGCGACATTGTGTGTGCACATATGCATACTAATGCATGTCATTCAGTGGTTTCTAGTTAGTGAGACACAAACAAAAATTTCAGCTTGTCAAACATATTGCTGCCCAGCAAGTTGATGGCAGGTTGTTGACACACTTCCCACTGGCCGAACCGAACAGTATGCTTTTCATCGAAATCCATCTCTAGTTGTGTGTGTGTCTGTAATGGAGGGGCGGAGTTATAAAGAAAGAGTAAGAGAGGGAGCGTGCACTTTCATAAAACTCAGTGTGAATGGATGCTGAAAGCGAAAGCACGTATATGTGTGTCTGTGCACGTTAAGAAGATAGAAAGTAACGATCGCAGCGCTAGTTTTGGGTCGGCAGCCGGGGGAGGCTGTCTAGCGGTGATGAAGTGCCTTGGATCCACATCGTCTTCCCAGGAAGTGTTTTCCAGGTCACAGCAAATAAATCTCACAGGCGGGCATTTATCTTAATGGACACCCCTGTTCTCCTTCTGTCAGGCTGCAAACCACACCATATGGCTGCAGTCCAGAGGGAAGACTTCATCACACTGCTGCTTAGTCGCACCCATAGATAGGCCATACTCATTAAGTCGACTCGGCACATTTAGAGACAATCACACACATGGTGTGACAGTCGGGGACCGGAGCGAGAGATACATATACCAGAGAGGGAGGTACCCGAAGAAGCAGAAGGACGAGGTGTGATAGAAAGATGATACAGTAGGAAGTGTTCACTAGATGGGTCACTCGAGAGGTGGTGAAATAGATTAAGGAGGGCGCAGCAGGTGTGTAATGCAGCTGAGGTGAAATCACGCAGAGAAATAACTGTTTCATCCCTCTTCTGTCCTCAGGCCACCAACACAACAAGGCCTAATGTAGAGGAGGGCATCACACTGTTCTCCACTCTTCTCAATAACAAGCACTTCCTGGTCACGTTTGTCCACGCGTTGGAGCAGCAGAAGGACTTTGCTGTACGAGACAGGTAAATGCATCAACGCATATGTGTTTGGCAGTTAAAAAACATCCATCCAGATTGACTTTAGGCCATTAAATCAGTCGAACTTAAAGATTTATAGTGGTGTAAAAAAAAAAAAAAAAGAAGTCATAGTGTAGTATGTCAAAAAAGTCATAGTATTGTATGCCATAACAATGAAATAAAAAATGTCATAGTATAGCACAGTATTTATTGTACGGCTGAATTGCAATATTTTGTATACAGAAGGTGTCTCTATTTTTCCAGTGTTTACCACATGAGCTTCTTTTCTTCTCATGTCTGTAGCTGCTGTATCCAGCACAAACATATATTTACTGTTCAGAAAAGTGGTTGCTTCAGCTTTGTAAACACATGGTCATTTATCAGTGTAGTTGTTTTGGTCCTGATGTCTTAAAACTAGCCAGTCATTGTGGAGAATCAGAAAAAAATTCCAGAGGCAAGACCACATCCCTGTCCCAGCTCAGCGTCAGCACTTACTGACTGATTTGGCCCCTTTCCCCTGGATTAAAGGAGCTTTGTTAGGGAAATCCCCTGCACCTCTGGATTTACTCACCCAGACACTCCCTGCATTAGATCAGTCCTTTATTTGGCTCTGCAGTCACAGGTGCTGTGGGGAGGATGAAACCACGTTGTTGTTTCTGTAATGTAGTTATTTTTAAATCTCCATTGACCACACACTCTGACGGGGCATGTTTGCAAGAGCATGTTTTTGCTCATCTGTCTCCTCAGCTAATCTGTTTTCTCACCCACTCAGATGCAGCCTTGCGTCTCTGCTCACCATCGCCCTTCATGGTAAGCTCGAGTATTACACCAGTATCATGAAAGATCTGCTGGTGGACCTGATCGATGCTTCGGCTTCCAAGAACCCCAAACTGATGCTGCGCCGCACTGAATCCGTCGTGGAGAAAATGCTGACCAACTGGATGTCCATCTGCATGTACAGCTACCTCAAGGTGAGCATCGGCAAAATTATGAGGGAGGCTTGATTAAAAAGAATTACCACATCTCTGATTTTTGACTCTCTGCCACGATCTTAAGGAAACAGTGGGTGAGCCTTTCTTCCTGCTGCTGTGTGCAATCAAGCAGCAGATCAACAAGGGCTCCATAGACGCCATCACAGGGAAGGCCCGCTACACCCTCAATGAGGAGTGGCTGCTCCGCGAGAACATCGAGGCCAAGCCACAGGTCTGATACCTCACACACTCCTAGTTAATTTTTCACACCCTCGGTTTTTGCTTTTTAGAGCTCAGAGGTCGTTAAGTTGACCGCCAGAAAGTTTCAGTCAGGCTGAAATTTGAAACTTTGCAAAAGTTTGAAATGTATTGCTCTGTTTATTTTCGCAGAACATCAATGTGTCCTTCCAGGGCTGTGGCATGGACTCGCTGCCTGTCAGGGTCATGAATACAGACACAATCAGCCAGGTGAAGGAAAAAATCCTTGAAGCCTTTTATAAAAACCTGCCATTCTCCCAGTGGCCCAGAGCAGAGGATGTCGACCTGGGTAAGAGCACATTTTCTCTGATTATTTTCATCCTCTCCCATGCCCTGCCCTCTGAGATATAGTAATCTCCTTTGCAAAAGGTCAATTCCTCTCATGAAGCTCAACTAACCTGAGGCTGCAATATAATAAATGACAGAATGCATCGAGGAGAGTGTACAGTCATAATCACAAAGAGTTATTGCTTTCAAAAGCTGTGGAGCCTGCAGAGCTGATTTGATTAATGGCGCAAGAATATTTCCACAGGCCGTGACACGGAGAGTTAGAGCACGCCTGCCCTCTGTCTCGCATATTCTTTTCCAAATTTGGGATGAAATTGTCTAATATCATTCTCCTCCCTTCTCCGGCCTCCTTTCTCTCCAGAGTGGTTTGACTCTGGCAGCAACAGTAAGCTTCTGCAGGACGTGGATAACTCCACAGTGATGGAAGATGGCAGAAAGAAACTCAACACTGTCTCCCATTACCCGGTATGTATGTGTGTGTGAGTGTGTATTTTTGTGAGATCACTGTGGTAGGTGTTGTCATGGTGTACCTGTATATCCCTGATATTGTAACAGCAACAGCGGGGGTGTTGAAGGTGAGAACTCCTTGTAAATGGTGTCACTGGCTGTCCATGGATGGAAGGATACGCTCTGTTTCTATGTGGCTGTACCCAATTAGTTATAGGTGCTTCTGTCTGTGTTTGTCTGCTGTTGTATGATGTTTCTCTTTATGTACAGGTTGTTTACTGTAGCATCGCTGTAGCAGCTGCTGCTTTTATACGGTTATGCAGATTCTGATTTTAGGCATACAGTATACAGTGTAATTATTAAAGTAATAACGTAACATTTTACAATAAAAAACAAGTGTTAATGATTGTAATGTTAAACAACTGTTACTCAATATAACATTTGCTACTTGTTAATTAACAGTAACTATGATAACCTACGTGATTTATGTACATTTTAATACCTACCTCCAGACATTTAAAAATGTGTTTAATATGTTTTTTCCTCAAAAAAGATTACCTACTTTGTGAAAAATTCTTAAAATGACATCTACCTCTTTTACCTCATTGAAAAACACAAAATCTATGAATATACTGATATTGTTCATTTCAAAAGTTTCAAGAGAAACGGGTGCCCACACACTTAATAGACGCTCCCAAAAAGATGATGTATTAAGTATAATTACAATGATTTCTAGTGGAGTTCTTGAATAATAATAGCTGTCGTTATGAGCCCTTAATAAATTGTATTCAATATTTATGATACTTATTCCTCAATTAATATGTACTGTAATAATTTACTACATACTGCATACTACAATGCAGGAAATTACCCAATCATTATTTACATATTCAATAAATGTACTTTAACATACATTACTACTACTACTACTACTAATATTATTATTATTATTATTATTACTACTACTACTACTAATGATAATAGTACATATACACATTCATTATTGCATATGCATTCATTGAAATACATCATTATTATTTACTTTAAATTACACAACAATGCAGGAAATGTAAGTACTATTATAACATTTGCAATATATACTATATATATATATATATATATTTTTTTTTTTTATAAAGACAAATAACGAAGCAACAAGTAAATTGTCATGTCTGGTATCCCATTAAGAATGTCTTTATTTGTATGCATGTTTGTTTTATGTCTACGTTAATTTGTGCGTGAGTAAACAGTTGCTCGGTGACCCTTGGCCTTTGACCCTTACCTGTACTTGTTAAGTGCTCTGTTTAGTTTTTGCTGAGCCATGGGGACAGAGCTGTGAAAGCAGTGAGCTGCAGCGTGTACTAACAGTCTGGGTTCACTGGCAAGGCTGTTCAATCCATTTCACTGCGGGTTGACTTTAATGAGCCCAGCCAGGCTCCCGCAGACTTGTCACCACTCTAGATGCACGCAAGCCTAACACACACACTCACACACACGCACACGCACACACACGCACACACACAAACATACATACCCACCTCTCAACACTGCACTCCCCTTGAGGGCATGCTTAATGATGCTGTTCTGGTGCACCCCAGCTCACCCCTGACCTTGTGCCCTCTGTCCTCTCTCGTCTTACTTCCCTCCCTCCCTCCTTCTCCTTCTCTCCCTCCACAGATCCCAGAGGGGGCATCGCTGGCTATGAGCATGAAAGACAAGAGAGATAACACCCTGGGGAGAGGTACGTCACCTTCAAACACACCCACTCCTTGTCGCTTTGTCACACACACACTTGGATAAATACACGCACTCACTCCATCACAGGAAACGGCGCATGCTTAGTTGGTCACGAGAACACGATACGCTCATGTAAACATGCATGAAACCACACATCCTCCCGTCCCCAAAAGACACCGCGGACATCTAAACACACACACACCTAATAAATCATAACACTCCTGCTTTGCACAGGAGTTATGCTGCCGCTTCATTCAGAGCTCTTTTAATGCATTATAGATCTATTCCATTAGCAAATGTCAGCTTGTGAGAAAAAAATGCGAGACAAGTGGGCCCATTGTCCAGCCTCAACCTGGAATATAATGACTGCTCTGCCTGTTGACAGATGAGTTTACATACAGCTTTTAATGGGCTTGTCCGTTCGTTCGTCCAGGGTCTACCTTACATAATCAGTACCAGACCAGAGCTCAGTTCTGCTCAGGCTCTGTCCATCAAAGCCTCTCCTCTCATTCATACTGGGCCAAAAATAGGCTTATGTGGACCAAACCTGGCTCCGGCATCAAAGCGTCAAGGGGGTGTTATGAGCCTGTAGTGCTCCCTGGCTAATATAAAACACTGTCCTGCCTGCCTGTGATCAGTGTTGAGGGTCTGGACTGAGGCCCGCTGGGCAGGAGCATCTCTGGCAGAGCCGCCTGTAATGAGAACACACTCACAATGCTGGTGTGTTTGTGTGTGTATCTACACAAATACCTGTCTTTGTTTTTGCTGATGTGTGTGTGCAACAATTTACTGTATTTATTTGTCCGCTTTGAGCTTGTGTTTGGACATGCGTCTACATGTATTCAGATATTCATATGTGTTCACGCATGCACATGGGTGTGTTTGTGTTTAGATCTATATATAAACCAGCAAGGTTTAATGCTCTTCCCCGGCGCTGTCCGAGCATTACCATCTCATTACACCGGCTCCAGAACCAATCACAGACTCTGTGTGTCTGTCTCCCCTAATCGCTCTCTTTTTCTCTCTCCTTTCACTCGTAATCTTTCTCTTTCATACTCTCAGACAGCTCCCCTCCCCTACCAGCCCACAGTCCACCTTAATCACTTTCTCCTCTCGCATGTACTCTATCTCCCGTGCTCTCCTGTCAATCTCCCTCTCGTGTTTTTTTTCTCTGTCACACTCCTCTGTGCTCCCTCCTCCTGTCTCCTCTCATTCTCTCAGGTCTCCGCCTTGCTGATTGCACATTGTTTCATGCTGTATGTATCTTTTTTTTTGTCTCTTTCTCCCTAGTTAAAGATTTGGATACGGAGAAGTATGTACACTTGGTGAGTATCTCCACATAGGTAATCAAAATGTTTCTATAATTGCACTCTGAGTTTATTACCAGAGCTTTTCCTGTGTGTGCCACTGTTAGTCAGCCCGGAGCAGGCATGACTACAGAGAGAATGGGGGGGTGAATGGAGGTGAAAAGGAAAGCTGCTGAGAGGACATGACAGCACTAATGCTGCTTAAGCTCTTTTATAAATGTCAGCCAAGATATGGGCCCTTTGACTTTAGAATAATGAGTTCCTTGGAACACAATTTGCCGGGTGAATAGTTAGTTTTTACAGGACAGTTCTGTGGTCCTTTTTTAACACAAGTAGGTGGATTTTGACTGCTTCTTTCTTTTCCACTACCCCTATTTAGACTTGTATGAGCAATTGAGAGACATGATCCTGTACACAGCAACCAGAGAAAAGCACGAGAATTCCCCAACTCCCATCACTTCCCCAATACTGTATATGATCTAGCGCTTCAAAATACCCTGATGTGGTTTTTGGATCATGTGTCTAATGCAAGAAACAGAAAATTCCCCTCTGAAAGCTGAGACAGCAGAGACAATAGAGCATTCATTGAGCTTCTTAGGGGTTTATTACTTCAACCTGTGGGCAGTATGTTGACCTTCGGCCTCTGGTTTTCCAGGTCCTACCTCATGATGAGCTAGGTGAGAACAAGAGGTCACACAGGACGAGCCACCGCAAGAAGGTCCTGCCTGAAATCTACCTGACACGCCTACTGTCTACCAAGGTGAACACAAGAAACAAGACGTTGTTGGTCAACACTATAAACAGACTTAAGTTACAGCTTGATATCTAAGTCATCATTCTATTTCTTGTTTTTATGGCCCACATTAGCCTCAGGAGCCGTCTGAAAATTCCCACATCCCATGAAACCATATCTCTACATATGCTTGAGCCGCCTTTTTTTTTTTCCTCCACAGGGAACTCTTCAGAAGTTCTTGGATGACCTCTTTCAAGCCATCCTCAGCATCCCACCAGAACGCCCCCCTCTGGCTATCAAATACTTCTTTGACTTCCTGGAGGAGCAGGCTGACAAACGGGGCATCACAGACCCAGACACCCTGCACATCTGGAAAACCAACAGGTAGACCTTCTAAACTTTGTGATTAAAGTCCCCTTTGGTCACCACGCTGTGCAAGTGCAAGGCTTTAAAAGCGTATCTTTCCTTCTCTGTGCAGTTTACCACTGCGTTTCTGGGTGAACATCCTGAAAAATCCTCAGTTTGTGTTTGACATCGATAAGACGGATCACATGGACGCCTGTCTATCTGTCATCGCCCAGGCCTTCATAGATGCCTGCTCCGTTTCGGACCTGCAGCTAGGAAAGGTGAGTCTGTCTCCATCCGTCCGTCCGTCTGTGGAAAATTTACACCCTTAAAAGTATGCCGAATTAGCTATTAGCAGTTCCTGTCTGCAATGTACCCTAGATGTAAAGACCGCTCTCACTTGATCATTTTGGTATTGAAGAAAACTTAAAAAAACGTATCATGATTATTGGGCAAGTTATGGAGTTACAAGGAGCATCTTTTTTCTATGATGTATAAGTAGATATATGAACGTTTATTTGTGATGGACACTGGAGATAATGATATCATTGATTCAGTCACACTGAATCAAAACTAGAATTTTCGCCTCGCGGTTGTATACCTATGTCAACCAGTCAAGTTCACGTTTACATCCTTGTTTGTCCAAAATGTCATCACTTCATCATTCAATACTTTTAGACATTTGTGAAAAAAGTCATGACAAAAAGTCATAGTATAGTATTTTGACAAAGTAAAAAAAAGTCATAATATAGTATGTCGAAAAAAGTCAGTGTAGTATGTCATAAAAAGCCATAGTATAGTATGTCGATAAAAGTAATAGTGTAGTACATTGAAAAAAGTCATAAAAAGTCATATTGTATGTAAAAACAAATTGTAAAAAAGTCATGGTATAGTATGCCGACATTTTTTTATAGTATAGTATGTTGGAAAAAGTAAGAAAAAGTCACAGTATGTTGAAATACTTCATAAAAAGTCATAGCATAGTTTGTCGGAAAAAGCCATAAAAAAGTCATGGTATATTTAGTTGAAAAAAGTCATAAAAAGTTCATAGTATAGTATTTTGGAAAAAATGTCCTATATGTCATATAAAAGCGCTGTCGCCAGTGCAGATGCATAAAAAACAGTTCTGACGCAGAGAAGGAGTACAACTTTTGACACACCTGTCCCTTTCACCTCACGCAAGATCTTTCCCTCATGTCTCTCCGGGAGTTTGACCGCACACACACACACCTCCCGAGTCCCCCTGTGAACCCTCATCCCTGAGCCTTCAGACTGTCAGCTCCATCTACCTCTCCTCATGTTATTTCAGCCGAGTCGGCTGATCCAAGGTCATGAGCACCAGGGATCTCTTTTTGTGCTGTGTGTGTATGTGTGTGTTCAGGCGTGCATATGTCTCTGTCTGTCTGTCTGTCTGTCGGTGTCTGTGTGTGTGTGCTTGCATGTCAATGTCCTCACTGCTCACAAATCCGTCTCATCCCTCAGACACCGTGACCCTGAGCACGCTCTGCTTCCTGTCTCTCTCTGACTGGCTTCCTCCCTGGAGGGAGTCGAGGACTCATCAAATGATGCTCCTCTTTCACTGAGAAACAGTCTGATTTATATACTTCAGTTCAGTGCCAAAGAGCCAGCGCACTCACGGCAGAACTATTCACATGTACATGCAGGCAGGTACATACCATTAGGGCTGGGACGATACACCCATCTCCTGATTCGATACTATCCCGATACTTGGGTGCCGATTCGATATGTATTGCGATTTTGAAGTATTGCGGTTCTACAAGTATTGCGATTTAATATTACGATTTGTTGTTTTTAACACTAGACCATGGGAAAAAGTTGAATCATACACTTCTTGGGACTTTTACTTTGGAAAATATCTAAATTAATACAGTAAAATGTTTGATTTTCAGCATGTATGTAGTCAGAGATGTCCTGAAGTCAAATATATTATTCATTGTCAGGAATTATTTATTAATTTACAGATTAATTAATTTACAAAAATCAAAGAATAAAGACATTTTCCTCACAGTTTAGTGATATTTTCTTTTAATTTATAGGGGACACGTAATGTTTTAAACTACTGGTGAATAAAATCGAATCAATCCTATTTCCATAATATGTATTTGTTAACACCTTTATTTTGAAAACCGAACCTTCGCCAAGTCCGTCTCTAGCTCTGCAGTCAGCTCCGTTCTCTTTAAACATCCATGGTCAGCTTCATCGGGGTTGTTTGAATGCATTTAACATAAATGTCAGTGTATGGGTGCTCTACAGTTGTAGCGTCGGCCGATTTGACCACAGAGATGAGAGTGACTGTTAGTTTGACCGCACGTTACTGCAATACGATAACGTTTCCTGTTGATGACGGAGTCAGCATGCAGCTTTAGCCATGATGTCTAGCTCTGCTTTTCCTGGCGATGTGTGAAACCCAAAGTGTTTCCATACTTTACTGTATGTGTAGTGTTTACCACGTTGGATTTAACATGTGAGGGTGCAGGTCGTATCCACTCTGACCCTCCGCTGCTTTCTGCTTTGTCGCTTCGGCTCACTGCGGACGGCTGCGTTTTGTTTTGGTTCACGGAACAGATATGACATCACGTTACTCTGACTACAACAATAAAAGCAGTAACTTTCTTCTACCTCCGCATAGACTCAAATGAAGCAAATATATTGATTCTGGCATAAAAAAATTGATTTCAAAATCGCAAATAAAAATCTATAAAAAAAAGGTCCACCCCTAGAGACATTCATAAAACCTCCAGCAATGGGACATTTCCACACACTCTGCAGCGTCCTCATTAACATGTCGCATCTGGCTGTGCATGTATTGTGGAGTCACCAGGTTCAAGGATATGGCCACATTCTGTCCTGTAGGTCAAGGAGACTGGCATGACACACCTCTACATTTCCCTCGAGTGTTTACAGTCGCTTAGTTAGTGTTTGTGTACAAGTGTGTGATGGCCTCGGGACAGGGCGGTGAAGGGTACGGGGTCTGGATTAGCAGGAGCACAGCAAGGTGAGCGCGAGGGGTAGGAAACCAAGCAACGCTTGCTGTTTCCACGGAAACCCTCTTATCTGGCTAGATGCAGACATGGAGGGCCACAGGGTCACAGGGGGGTTACCAGGCAGATGGGCGAGCAGCAGGAAGTGACCTTGTGGACAGGAAGAGAGAGGGTTCCCTATCAGAAGGAGCGACTACGGCCACAGGCTTTCCACTCCCCCTGCACCTTTTACCGCACACAAACATGCAAACAAACACACACATTAGGTGACACAAATAACTCATGACACATAGAAATATTAAGGTGCGCTGTAAGCACATTCACTGATGCTGAAAGCTGAGGCAGGCCGTCTCTTTCTCCCTGTCCTACTTTCTTTTTGTCCCTTTCTCTCTCGCACACAAAGACCTACACACACTCGCTCGCAACAGTAGCCACCACTAAAACCAGAGTATGCCCACAACCTCTTAGCCCCGCTACTTTTCTTCTTGCTTGAATAAACACCAGTGCCTGGAGTGACTGTGGAGAGAGTGGCAGAGGTATGAAGGAGTATTGTTTAGACTGGAATTTTTCCTTCTCTGGCTCTGAGTTTTTGAGTCTCCTGTTGTGCGGAAAGGAAACTGTACCCTCCCTCCATTGTCTCACTGGTTTAGATCAGGTTATCAACTAATAACATCCAGTCTAACTGAACAGCTCCTTGTTAGGACAGCACCACATGTACAAACCTCTTCATTCTACACTGAGGTCCAGTGCTAAATTATTAATTAACCCTCAGAAGAGGGTACATTGCTTTTAGCCGCCTCCTGCTGTAGCATTCAGGTTTTTGTACATTTTTGAACATGTGTTCATGTTCATCAAATGCTGCGTGTCTCAGGCTCTGCCAGAGGGGGTTAGTGAGCTCAAGGACAGTCTGTGTCAAGCTTGCTCAGATTTGTTCCAGAGCATCACATGGCAGAGCCTCACTGCCAAACTAAAATGCATATTGCTGCAAAAAAAAATGATTGAAACTGTCCTGACTGAAATGTGTTTTTTTTTCAGGACTCACCTACCAACAAGCTGCTGTATGCCAAGGAGATCCCGGAGTATAAGAAGAGAGTGCAGTGCTACTACCAGCAGATACAGGATATGGCACCTCTCAGCGAGCAGGAGATGAATGCTCACCTGGCCGAGGAGTCACGAGTGAGTAACGTGTTTAGAAAGTCATTGTGTGTTAGTGATCTGGCTCCATAAAAGCCTGCAATTAAATACAAGTTTTACTTTGGAATCTAATATAAATCTGTTGTCCATCCTGTAGAAATACAGAAATGACTTCAACACCAACCTGGCCTTGACAGAAATCTACAAATACGCCAAGAGATACAGAAGCCAGGTAAGAGAAGAGATTCTTGCGTTACTTCTGTCTTTCTGATCTCAGATTAGATATGTTACTCGTGTTTAAACTGGCCCTTTTTTGTGCAGCCACAACACCTCAGTCGACCCCTTTGGCTGTTTTAAGTTTCACAGACGGGTATCAGAGCGCGACGTATCAGTGTGGAGGATCATGTGCATGTTGAGAGATGTAGTCCACTGCCTTACAACCTGTCTCTCAAACGTGTCCAATCCTACCTTCCAGCCCGCATATACCTTTCACTTTAGGCAAACAACGTGCTGTTTACCCGCTCTTTATCCATCACCCCTATCTGCCTAATGACACATTTAAGTATGTGCTCCATATCTCCTGTTTCTCTTTGAACTAGCCCTCTACAAGCCCCTGCTGTCCTCCCCCATGTTTCGTTAACTGCTGGGACTTCTCAGGAGAGGCTTAGTCAGTGGTGACTGTGCCTTAATGGAGCACCCTCGTGATAATACCGTTTAGCTGCTTTCCTCTGTCATGCTACTGTATTGACGTGGGCCAGGAGCTTAGACTCTGATTCACAGAGCTCTGTGAATGGCCCCTGATTGCCTATTCTCTCGCCCCGGCTCAGTTCGCTCTGCCTCGTAGCACACTGCCGCTATGAGCCCATAAATCCCACTGACACCGTGACAACTATTGGGCATGAAAAACAGAGCAGATGTGGGTTTTGTAAATATGTGAAGAGCAAAGGCTTTTGTGGTGTGGAGGCATGCGTGAAGGCTGGAGAAGAGACTGAAGCACTTCACTTGTTCCTCTGCTGCTCTCCCTTTTACTCTCGCTCAACTTTCTATGTCCAGGCAGGTGGCTGATTTTCCTCCCGCTCCTAGACAGATAGATGCATGAATGCTCGACAGCCACTGAAAGTCTATGTTGCGTTTTTCTTTTCTATCTCCCTTTGGTCAGGTGGTGAGCGCTCTCGAGGCCAACCCCACCGCACGTCGCACTCAGCTGCACCACAAGTTCGAGCAGGTCATTGCCCTTGTGGAGGACAACATCTACGAGTGCTGCAGCGAAGCCTGAACCTACCAGTGTCTTTTCTACAAGCCATCTCTTTCTCCTGCTGACAGCTGCCTTTCTCCTACAAACAGAGTTACTTGGGAATGTCGGCCACTACGGAGGTAGTCTTCTTACGTGGCATTATTATTCCCACAGACTATAAGAAACGTGTTAAGTGGCAAAGGACTTAAACCTGCCTCTCAAGCGTCTTAAATTTGCGAGGTGTTCCTCCTCTGATCTGGGAATGCCAAGCAATTTTCCCAAATCTTTCTCCATGACACGGACAGAATTCCAGTCTGACTCGGCTATGCTTTAGAGGGAGGTTGTAGGGGGCTGGGAGATGAGGCTTTTTCGGGATGTCTTTACAGTTACTGGGACCGACAGTAAGCCCTGGTGGCGATCTTAACGCACTGAACCCTTTTCTTAAGGGAACGAGCCAATGATGCACTGTATTGTATTATAATGTCCATAGCAATATTTATAGATGTGTTATAATGCTTTCAAGTGGCCTGTCCATCAGGATGAGTAAGAAGGACCGCGATAAACTCCTCCCATCTCCTAAAGCCTGCAATGTTCTCAGGTGTGCTCGGTGAAGATGGGTGACTCGCTCCCATCGGTGCTTTGAAGGTTGATGACGGGTTGCGGAGGAGTGGAGAGAGGAATATAAATGACTGAAATCAGATGTAATGTAGTTCACTGGGAAGAGCTGCATCAGTATAGAAGTGTTGATCAGTGTGCTTGTAAAACGAATGAATTTCTTGTTGGATTCTGACCAATTTAAGAGGGAAATTTACATTAATGAGAAAAAAATGTGAGCTCAATATAAGGAGAGACTATTTGTGATGCCAAATGACTTGTCAGAGTTTGTGAAATAAATTACAGTATTTAGGATTTTAATGATGACAATGTGTATTGTACTAAATCTCAAAGTGCTTCATTTCTACATGCATTGCAGCATAGCAAATTTTAACAACATTTGAAAACCATTAAGATCTGGCCTGCTACCGAAAGTAGCATCTGGAACTTCTCAGAAAGCCTTGTAAAAGTCGTGTACACATTTAGCTTTGTTTTTATTGCAGGACACAGAACAACTTCCACAAGATCCTAGCCTTTACATAATGATATCCCCATATCTCTTTGATACACACATTGGCATTCTGAAGTCCAACACACGCATCCACTCTCTTGCAGGAGGCGCCCTCTCTCTGCAGAGGCTTTTTTCAGGTCCATCTGTTTACACTCATGTCTCCGTCAATGCCAAGAGCAAACTAACAACCCCAGCTTAGTCACCATAGAGACAAGGCGAGAGGCCAGAGGACACCCCCATCTGATGCTTTAAAAAACGATATCTAAACAAATTCATAACTAATTTCACCCAAGTGGTCATAAAATGAATTGTTCAAAGCACATTTTGAGGATATATAGCTGCAACAATTATTTGAACAAGAGTTGAGGTGGAGGAAATCATGTGGCGTGGTTTGTTTTCACCTATTGTGTGTTTTTGGATAGTGGGGAACTTGGAATGTGTTCAGTTGGATCATCACATGGACAACACCCCCTTGATGCCGGGTTAAACTCTGTGAAGCCAGCTGAACACTTTCCACGATTAAGTGGATTGAAAATACACATGCTGGCTCTTGAGTCTGTCAGTCCCACCAAAAGTGTGGTTGTGCCAGTTCAGTGAAGACACATGGAGAGGCAAGTCAAGAGGATTGGCCAATAGAACATAGTGCTGCTTGGCAGTGGTGGGTCCCTAGGTGTGCAGGGAAAGATGTGTGGATCCCGGTCAAGCGGGGGCCACCTGGCTGGATGAGACCGACGAAGTCTGAGTTTTGGAGGTGGCAGCGGCGCCCTCATCGTCTCCAAACGGGTTTTTTCCACAGCATACTGTGGTGATCATGCAGTTTCTGAACTGGAGGCAAAAAAGAAGTTCAGAAGATCAGAATCACAGTTACACCTTCACTCAGTGGTGGAAGAAGTATTCAAATCCATTAAAGTAAAACATGTCATAAAGAACTCATTCTATAGTATGTCTTAAGTAAAGTCTTTTTTGATTACTTTTTTGACATACTATACTGTGACTTTTTTTTATGATTTTCAACATCCTGTACTATGACTTTTTTTGATATACTGTACCATGACTTATTTTTTTGCTTTTTTAGACACACTATTCTACGACTTAAAAAAAAAAGTTTGACATACATTTATATGACTTTTTTTTTGCTTCTCTCCACATACAATACTAGGATTTGTTTTTTTGCTTTTTTCCACATACAATACTATGACCTTTTTTTTACTTTTTTCGACATGCTATACTATGACTTTTTTCGACGTTTTATACTATGACTATATCACGTTTTTCGACATACTATACTATGAGGTTTTTATCACTATCGACATAATATACTATGACTTTTTTGGAAATACTATATTGCCTTTTTTTTCGTTTTTTCCACATACTACACTGACTTTTTCTTTTTCTTTTTTCCACATACTATACTATGATTTTTTTTCTTTTTTCCACATATTATACTATGATTTTTTTTCAACATACTAAAGTATGACTTTTATTGCTATTTTCGCCATACTATACTATGATTTTTTATTTTTTTTTCGACATACTATACTATGACTTTTTTTTTTGCGGTTTTATACTATGATTATCACTTTTTCGACAATATACTATAACTTTTTTTGGAAATACTATATTGCCTTTTTTTCCATCATACTACACTGACTTTCTTTTTTCCACATACTATGACTTTTTTTTCTTTTTTTGACATACTATGCTATGATTTATTTTTTCAACATACTATACTATGACTTTTTTGGAAATACTATATTGCCTTTTTTTTCCTTTTTTCATCCTACACTGACTTTTTCTTTTATCGACATACTATACTATGACTTTTTTTGCTTTTTTCGACATACTATTATGACTTTTTACTTTTTCCGACATACTATGACTTTTTTTTACTTTTTTGGACATACTATACTATGACTTTTTTTTTGCTATTTTCGACACACTACTATGACTTTTTAAATTTTTTGGACATACAATACTATGAATTTTTTAGGACATAATATACTCTGACTTTTTTTATTTTTTCGACATATGACTTTTTTCGTCATACAATATTACTTTTTTTTGCCTTTTTCGACATATTACTAAGACTTTTTGCTTTTTTCAACATACTATACTATGACTTTTGTTATTTTTTTCGACATCCTATACTATGACTTTATTTGCGTTTTCCCACATACTATACTATGACTTTTTGGGCTTTTTTCCACATATCATACTATGACTTATTTTTTTCATTTTTCCACATGCTATACTATGACTTTGCTTATTGCTTTTTTCCACATACGATACTATGACTTCTTTTTTTTCTCTTTTTTTCACATACTATACCATGACTTTTCTTTCTTTTTTCCACATATACTATGACTTTTTTTTTTCAACATTCTACTGT
The DNA here is from genome assembly GCF_043250625.1 of Sebastes fasciatus. Taxonomy (NCBI): domain Eukaryota; kingdom Metazoa; phylum Chordata; class Actinopteri; order Perciformes; family Sebastidae; genus Sebastes; species Sebastes fasciatus. Next base: position 17,165,629 of record NC_133802.1, on the reverse strand, counting down.
TTACTATGACATAAAAGTCATAGTATTATGTAAAAAAAAAAGTCATGAAAAAATCATTGTATAAAATGACGAAAACATCATAAAAAAGTCATAATATGGTATGTCGACAATTCATAAAAAAATCATTGTATATTATGTTGAAGAAAGTCATTAAAAATTCATAGTTTAGTATGTCAAAAAAAAGTTAAAAAAATAAAAACTCACTGTAGTATTTCAAAAAGTCAGTGTAGTGTGTCAAAAGAAGTCATAGTATAGTATGCCAAATTTTTTTTTTTAAAAGACAAAGTAAAACAAAAAGTCATAAAAAGTCATATGGTTTGTCAAAAAATGTCATTAAAAAGTCATTATAGTATAACGAGAGAAGTGATAGTATTCTACATAAAAAAAAAATCAAAGTATAGTATGTCAAGAAAAGTCATGAAAAGGTCATAGTATAGTACATAAAAAAGTGATACAAAAGTCATATTTTAATATATGGAAGAAATTCATAAAAAGGTCACAGTATGTTGAAAAAAAGTCATAGTGTAGTACGTCATAAAAAGTCATATTATAGTATAGTATGTCAAAGAAAGTCACAGTATAGTATGCCGAAAAAAAATTAAAAAAGACAGTATGGTTTGTCGAAAACAGTTACAAAAAAGTCATATGGTTTGTCAAAAAATGTCATTAAAAAGTCATAGTATAGCATAACGAGAGAAGTGATAGTACACGACAAAAAGTCAACGTATAGTATGTCAAAAAAATTAAAACAAAATTTGTAGTGTAATGTCGAGTAATGTCATAGTATAGTATGTTGAAAAAAGTGATAAAAAAGTTTAGTATGTCTAAAAGGTCATAGTATAGGATGCAGAAAAAAAGTCATAAAAAAGTCATAGTATAATATGGCAAAAAGTCATAAAAGTATGCTGAAAAGAAAAGAAAAAAGTCATAACAGGCGTCGAAAAAAGGCAAAATTAAAAGACAGTTTGCAGAATCAAACCATTAAATTATAGCCATTTTGATTAAATGTTTATGAATAATTGGTCAATACCGAGCAGCTTTTTGCTCTCTCTCTCTATACAAAGTGGGGATTTTAGATAATCTATTCTCTCATTTGGACAGAGTTCGACATCTATCATGTATCGAAATAAGTCATAGAATAGTATGTCGAAAAAAGTTATGAAAAAAAGTCACAGTATAGTATGTAGAAAAAAAGTCACAAAAGTCATAGTATAGTTTTGAAAAAAAAGTTTTTAAAAAAGTCATAGTATAGTAAATAGAAAAAAAAGTCATGGTATAGTATGTCGAAAAAAGTATGAAAAAAGTCATTAAAATTTGCTGAAAAATAATTCATAAATTTATGAAGAAAAAAGTCATAACATAGGACGTCAACAAAAGTCATAGTATGTCAAGAAAAGTATAAAGAAAAAAGTCAAAGTATAGTGTATCGAAATAAGTCATAGAATAGTATGTCAACAAAAAGCTTTAAAAAACTCAGTGTAGTATGTAAAAAAAAAGTCAGAGTATAGTATGTCGAAAAAAGTTATGAAAAAGTCATATGGTTTGTCAAAAATGTAATTAAAAAGTCATATAGTATAACGAAAGAAGTGATAGTATACTACATAAAAAAAAGTCAAAGTATAGTATGTCGAAAAAAGTCAAAGTCAAAGTGATAAAGTCAAATATAGTATGCCATGAAAATGTCAAAAAGTCATAGTATAGTACATCAAAATATATAACGAAGCCACAGTCTAGTATAGTAAAAAGTCATTAGAAAGGTCCATCCATGCATTTACTTTCGCTTATCTGTGGCCAGGTTGCTGGGGCAGAAGGCTTAGCGGGGTATTCCAAACGTACCTCTCCCTAGCAAGGATTTCAAGCTCTTCCTGGGGACCTCGAAGCGTTCCCATGCCGGACGAGATATAAAGTATAATCTTTCCACAGTGTTCTGTGTCTAACCAAGGGCCTCTTACCAGTTGGACATGCTCGTAAAACCTTTAAAGTAAGACGTCCAGGAGGCATCCTGATCAGATACCTTAACCACCTCAGGATCTGAGGCATCCCTCTGGATGTCTGAACTCCCTCGCTTGGGGCAGTGAATCACTCCTAAACTGGAGGGCGCAATCACCGTTTTTTCCGGCACAGAACCATGGCTTCAAATTTGAAGGTTCCGACTCTCATCCTGACCGCTTTACACTCGGCTGCAAATCGCCCCAGTGCTTGCTTAAGGTCACGGTCTGATGGAGCCAAAATAAACACATCATCTGCAAAGAGTAGACACGCAATTCTAAGGTCCCCTATCCGGACACTCTCCTTCCCCCAGCTGCACTTTGAGATCCTGACCATGAAAACCACTATCAGGATCGGTGACAACGAACAACCCTGGTGGAGGGCAACACCCACTGAAAACATGTTTGACCTTTTGCAAAGCCTTTTCCAAGTCCATAAAACACATGTAGACAGGATAGGCAAACTCCCATGACCCCTCCAACAGCCCCGCGAGGGTAAAGAGCTGGTCCACAATCAGTCTGAGCCTCCTTTCCAGCACCTGAGAATAAACTTTCCTGGGGAGGCTGAGCAGTGTGATACCTCGATAATTGGAGCAACCCCTGCGGTCCCCATTTTTAAAAAGTGGGAACCACCACCCTGGTCTACCATTCCACGGGCACTGTCTCCGACCTCCACTGAAGAGGCGTGTCAGCCAAGACAGCCCAACAATGTCCTGAGCCTTAAGCATCTCAGGGCGAATCTCATCCACCCCCAGTGCCTTGCCGCTGAGAAGCTTTTTGACTACCTCAGCGACCTCTGTCAAGGATATGGATAAGTCTTCCTCCGAGTCTTCAAACTCTGCCTCCTCCACGGGGATGTGATGGTCGGGTTCAGGAGTTCCTTAAAGTGCTCTCTCCACCGCTTGACAATATCGCCAGTCCAAGTCCGCAGTTCTCCTCCCCTGTTGAACTAAGCCTGAGCCAAGCTATGCTTTCACTTTCGGTTTGCCAGAACATCCTTGAGGCCAACCGAAAATCCTTCTCCATGGTCTCCCTGAACTCCTCACACATCCGGGTTTTTGCTTGACGACCGCCACAGCTGCAGCCCTTCTGGCCAACCGGTATCTGTCTGCTGTTTCCGGAGACCCCGGGGCCAACCCAACCCGAAAGGCCTTCTCCTTTAGCTTGACGGCTTCCTTTACCGCTGGTGTCCACCGATCGATCTTTGGCCTAGGGTGTTCTGGTACCAAGTACTCGTATGAACTGCCCTATGCTCGAACATGATGGTCATTATGGCCAATCCATGACTAGCACAGAGGTCCAATAACAAAACACCATTCAGGTTCAGATCAGGCGGCCGTTCCTCCCAATCACCCCCCTCCAGGTTTCGCCACCGTCGCTGATTTGAGCGCTTAAGTCCCCCAGCAGAACTACAGAGTCCCCAGTCGGCGCCCTTTCCAGGACGCCACCCAGAGACTCCAAGAAGGCCGGGTACTCCAAGGTGCTGTTTGGTCAGAGACTTCCTCCCAGCGACTCATAGTTGCATAGAGGCGACCCTCTCATTGTCCAGGGAGAACTCAAACACAGCAGCGCTCAGCTGGGGGCTTGTGAGTATCCCCACACCTGCCCGGCGCCTTTCACCCTTGGCAACTCTGGAAAAGGCGAGAGTCCAGCCGCTCTCCAGGAGTTTGGTTCCAGAACCAGCACTACGCGTGGAGTTAAGCCCAACTATATCTAGTTGATACCGCTCAACCTCCCGCACCAGCTCCAGTTCCTTCTCTGCCAGAGAGGTGACGTTCCACACTCCTAGAGCCAGTCTGCAATGCCAGAGATCAGCACGCCTAGGTGCCCACCTTGCCTGCCACCAGGCTAACAAGTCATAGTATGTCACAAATCATAAAATTATCACAAAAAGTCATAGTATAATATAAAAATGTCAGAAAAGTCATAGTATAGTATGCCATTAAAAAGTAAAAAACAAACAAACAAAAACAGCCCTCTTCCACAAAACATACTACATAGACAACATATTTGCTTCACATACCTGTCTGTTTAGCAGAATGTAGATGACTGGGTTGTACAGAGCAGCACTCTTGGCGAAAAAGGCCGGAGCAGTCATGAACACTGGTCCGAACTCGGTTCCTTGATTGACAAAGATGTACCAAGCCACAGTAGCATAGGGCACCCAGCACACCAAGAAGGAGATCACCATGACGATAACCATACGTGTCACCTCTTTCTCCGCTCTCTGGGTGGTTTCAGACTCCTGCTGCAGGGCCGCAGCCTGAGAACAGACAGATGCAGGTTATTAACTTATTGAAGGACTGATATAAAAATGTAAACAAAAGGGTCAGCCAATCACCAACATTGAAACACGCAGGATTAGACCACCAAACTAACTTTTAATCAATGGACTAACACTAGAAAACTAATAAATCTACAGTTAGTCATGTTTTCTCATGCTGTTGAAGGTTTGTTTACATCGGTAAAGGTTTCAAACACAGCAGTAAGTTTTCATTATTAAGTCTCCAATTATATATGCAAATATAAATACAGTATATGGTATTTATGTGTCAAATTACAGATTGAACCTTTAAGAATAGAAAGGCTGGCGCTTTATCAGTTTTGAACCTGCAATAACAGATTTTTTTGAGCCACTTGCGAGCAGCAGAAACAAGTTGTGAACACAACATTGACATCACTCTTTAAACTGTTATCGCAAGGCAAACTTGTTAGCAAACAGTTGCTGAATTACACATCCAGCAGTTAAAGAGCAACATTTTCATTCATTTAGAGTAGTGTTTCTGGCCACCTGGTGAATGCAAGTCCAATATTCACTCTCTTTTAGATTCGTTTTTGGTCTTCACCAGCCCCAGTTTGTGGCTCTCGTGTTAGCATGCATTCGGGTCACAGAAGTAACCATTACCTCTATATGCTAATACACAAATGCCACAAACTGCAGCTAGGTCTCCGCAAACTCCCAAGGGAGATATCTGGCTCTTTAGCTGCTAAATGCTCCACTGTGTTCCCAAGCTAGTTGCTGTGAGAGCGAACCAAAACAGTCAAGTTTAGTGGCACAGACAAACATGAACTGAAACTTGTTATAAAAATCTGTAAAGCCAAGGGGAGCTACAGATTCAGGTGATAATTCTCTGTAGGTTCATCACTACGAACGGCCCCTTTAACATTGTTTACACATTGTTTATTTTTTATTATGAAAATTTTAATTATAGCCACTTTAATGAAAAATGTCTGCATTCTTTTTTTTATTAATATTATTACTATTATTATTCATGACTGCTAATACATTATCAATGTTGCTATACTATTATTAATGAGGGTATCGGGACTACACTGTGAGCAGGCAGACTGCCCTTCAGCTGGAGGACCCAGGTATAAGCTGCCATGTTGGCAATGATCTGCCCTCCTGAAGTGTCCTTGAGCCACTAAATCCCTCACATCTCCAGAGACTCTGCTCTGTGATGCTGCTAACCTCCCTGTGGAGGGGAGAAAGGTAAAAAAAAAATCTATCTTCAAGGATAAACAAGGTATCACATCCTTATTAATATTTTGTCTGGCAATGTTGTTCTTACCGCTCGCACAGTGCAGAGTAGGCGACTGTAGCAGAAGAAAATGATGAAGAGGGGGATACAGAAGTGGAGGACAAACATATAGATGACGAATGAGGTGTTGTTGATCTCAGGCTTGGGGGTGTAGTAGTCAATCCCACAGGAACACTGCATTCCTTCTGGGATGTACCTGCATCCACACACATAATAATAATCCAAGAATTTCCATCAACACTATCACACTTAGTATTTGATGCTAGATATTTGTCTTTGAGTAAGTGTGCTGCGAGTAAACAAAGGTAATCTCTGATGTGCTTTAGTGTGCAAATGATAAGTACAATATTTGTATGTTTTAAAGCCTGGCAAGCACAGTCTAGATACTGAAACATACAGTACCGCGACCATCCGAGCAGAGGGGGAAGAGCACAAGTCATGGCCATGATCCATGTGAATGCCAGCCCAGCAATGGCATGTTTCTCCCCGAAGCGGAAGTTGGTCATTGGCTTACAGACCACAATGTAGCGTTCAATAGCCAAAACCACCAGAGACCAGAGAGCAATCTCCCCTGACACAAAGCAGGTGTAAATTTAAATACAAAACACATTTACTTGATATTACAATTATACTGTACAGACACAGTATTTAAAATTTTAAGTATTCACAAAAATGCATGTTTTAGAATATTGTCAATTATGAAAGTGACAAAATCTAAACGAAAGCATCAAACGTACAATATACATTTATAAACAATTTCATGTCCCCATCTCTTACCTCCTAAGGTGGCGAAGAATCCCTCAATGTTGCAGCCGCTGACCCCTAAGATGAAGTATCCGTGCAGGGCTGTGTAGAGAGTTACGGTGAAGCCCCCAATGACCATGAAGAGGTCGGCCACCGCCAGGTTGAGCAGGACAAAGTTCAGAGGGGTCCTCAGCTTTTTGTTTTTAACGGTTACATAGAGGGTGAGGAAGTTTATGGGGAAGGCAGTGATGATGAGGAACAGCATGTACGCAGCCACAAGAGAGTACTTCCAGGGCTCAGCCAGGTAGTACTGAGGGTGCTCAAATGGGCTGCGAACCAACCCAGTCTTGTTAGACATGGGGACATAAAAGTTGGGTCCTTCTGTGCCATTCATGGCTGCAGTTGGTGATGTTTTTTGTTCCTCTGAGACCTTAACAATTGATAAAACAGCCTGTGCCTCTTCTCAGAATAAAATACTCTGAAGGAGTCTTGTAGTGCAGAGGAGAGCAAATGGGGGAGTAACTGGAGGGATGGATCTTGTGGAAGTAAGATGTGCTCTACAGCCCCCTTTGTGCAGCACCTTTTAACAGGCTGGCCGGATTAGGGACTTGCATGGAGCAAAGTGTTAGCAGAGATGGAATTAAGACAATCTCAGTCTCTCTCTCTCTCACATTCACACACACACACACACACACACACACACAAAGCATTACAGGAGAAAACTCCGGAAATAGCTATGCGGTATGTTAAGCATTTTCAAGGTGAGAGGTTACAGCCATGGCTATCCAAACCCCATCATTACCGTCATGTGCATCAATGCATCATCAGAATGAGATGAGAGTAGGAGGGAAGGCAAAGAAGGAACCAGCCTATTTATAATTGCGAGTGGACAAACTACAAATTAAATTTCTTGAGCAATCCAACTTATTTGCATCCGCGAAAGCTTAATCCCTGACCACTGCATAATGCAGAGCTCAACTCATAGCCTTAAGTGTAATCAGAGTCAGTGGGGCATACCGCTAATAGCATGCACTCTCACAGCAGCTTTTTCTTTTTTTATAGACACAAACTGTGAAGTTCAATCAGAAAAGTTAAAGTTAATATTACTTTATTTGTATCATTAAGAAAACCCACTATAATAAATAGTACCAAAATACTTTAGTGAAAAGTTTTTTTTTTCCTTTGTAACAATATAAAAATACATTCTCATGACTACACAACAGATGACATGTCCCATACTGTTATAAAACATACAGTAGCGCTACAGCATATAAATCTGTGGAATGCATTTGATGGCATCTTGTCTTCTACACAACACATAGATGTTATCTATTAAGTTAAAATAGTGTTTTTTAAATAAATTTGTTTTTACAGCGATATTTTTATTATACTATACACCCATGTTCCCTTTAAAGTGATGATGTAATCAGTGGCAGATCAAGGTAATCTGATCCTAATAATCCAATTGGGTTGATTGGCTGATGGTGCACTTTTCTGACACTCCATAATGACCAACACACAGATACTACAGGTATTACTTCAGTCACTCATCCCTCGAGGGCAAAGAGCTGCTCTAGAGAGGGAACTCGAGGAATAACATGCAACACGTTAACTGGAAGATAAACAGATATATATTACAGTGACAAGTTGACAACTATATTACAATGCAAAAGAATAATCAACTGCACGATAGAAAAAGGAAAAAAAGGTCAGCTTCAGGGTACAAAAATGTGAATGTCTTAAATAGCTGCTAGTTTTAAGTAGATCAGTTTGGTTCATCGATGGGTCTGCGACAATAAGGACAGCAGTTGTGCTGAAGCACCAGGAGCTCATAATCTTCACTGTGAAACATCTACAAGAAAACACAAAAACAGGAACATCAGAAAAGCCCAGAATAAATAGATCTGATAAGAATTATTATATAGGAGACAAGCAATGTGACAGGAAGAAAAGGCAAGAAAGAAATCAGACAGATAAGCTTAGTCTGTGGTTTACCCAGGATATATAGCCGTGTGTCTTATAAATGCTGTACCTTGAAGCAGGTGGGGCACATGGTGATGCTCACATCAGGCAGCAGGGAGCGGAAGTATTCCCATTTGAGCGGCCTGGGCCAGCGTTTTATCAGGACGTCCCTCCTGCTCATGGAGCGCAGCACCGAGCGACTCACCTTGACGGGGACAAAGGTCGAGCCTCCCTGCTGTTTGGACACACACATGGACATATTATAGAACCCGTCCTTTTATCCTCTCCAGCTGGTTCGCCCAGTTGGTGGAATATTAATCGCCTCATCTCCTCTGTCCTTTCTTACCTCAAAGCTCATTTTGGCTGTAAATGGGTCTTCCTCTGCATCATCCAAACCATCATCCATCCTCAAAGCCTGCAGCTCTGCCATGTTGTTAATTAAGAACAAATACATAAAGCAATGCATACATTTCACACATTTCAACATCAGATTTTATTTGTTGTAATTTTCAAGACAGGAAAAGCCCTTATAAAACGATCCCCCCAGAGACTGTTCTAAAAGTGAGTGTGCTCAAAATGCCGATCAGTCGAGCCTGTCAGTCACGTCGTGGCTCTGGAAGAACAGAGCAGACCTCAGTGCCCTTGAGTGTCTGCCGGCTAATGCAGGTTAATCCCTGCGCTAGGGCTGTGGCTACGGCTCTTGGAGGGTTAGTGTCATTAAGATGAGACAGGAGAGCCTCGCTAACCCTATTAGCTCAAGAGCTAAGATGACTTAGCTCTGACAGCTTAACCACCAGCACAGAATCGAGGCCAACGCAGACTAAACCGCTTCTTAGAACTGTCACAAGGCGGAGGGGAGTCACGTGCTTCATTTCGAAGAGATGTGCAGTGTGTAAGGGCAAGGATACAGCCTCTCAGGACCAGCAGAGTGAGGAGTTAATAATTCATACAAAGCATGTGAATCATCTGTTACTCTGTGTATGTGTTTATACTGTGTACAGTCACGTAGCGTAGAATAGATGATCAAAGGATACCACCGTTGTCCATATCCTGCCAGCGTGCATCCCTCTGATCCGTGTGAGGAACTTCTAGGTCAATCAGAGACACAGCCTCTTCATCACTGATGCCCTCCTCCAGGTAGAACTGCACCAGAGGCAACACCTCTGTACACAAGGAGGAGATACGCTACATTACAAACACAAATGGAGTCCCCTCTGGCAAATACTGCGCACCATGTGTCTGTGTGTCACTGACCATATGAAGAAGCTGAGTAGATGAAAGGCTGCCTGCAGTTGATGCACACGCTCCCCTGGTTGTTCAGCAGGGGGTTGTGGGTGGAGCAGCGGTAGCACATCATGCCCTCAATCAGGTCCTGCAGTAAACACATGGAAGTTTGACATACACACTCGGGAGCACAGGGCGGGGTTGACTCCTCTAATAATCAGAGAGTATGGATGAACAATGGGCCTCATGCAGCAACACTCTCTTAATTTTCTGTTAAGAGAAAAAAGAAGAGAAGTCAACTCCAGATGCACCAAATGCTCTGAATGAAGAATCCCACTTGATCATGAATTGGAGGTGTGCGGTTGATTTGTTTTTTTATTAGCATAGGTAACACCCCTTACTGTAAGGGCAGGTATAAGCGTAGGTAATGCCTCCAAACACTATTTAAGGGCAGGTATTAACATAGGTAAGGCCCCCTAAACACTATAAGGCAGGTGTTGTGCCGTGTACAAATACTCTGGCACATGCACAAGAACTGGAGAGAAAAAAATGCTGTAAGAAAAAGAGAACTTAGATAAGATAGGTAGATAGATAGACTTAACAAAGTAAATATGTGATTTTCCAGAGCATCAGTACTGGCGTTAGAGGAAAATCAAAAAGCATGGAAGAGCAGTATGTAAGCCATTCAGAAGCTGAATGCATGCAATATCATCCAAGGGTTTTTATGGTCTTAATTGGGATCAATGGACCAATAGTATTCATTTAGCCCACACATTTAATAATCCAATCACAATTACTCTAAAACATAATAATAATGTAAATTTGATTATATGATATTCATGCATCACATTTAAAACGCATGTTTCCTTGTGTTGGACAAACAATTTGTGGACTGTGAAAACAAAATGTTTTTTTCTTCTCTTGGTAAGAATGCTCTCAACCACTTGTAAAATGTTCTCTTACCTAAGAGAGAGCAACAATAAGAAAACATTGGTGAATCCTAGAAATCATTGGGTACTTACAAAACAAGAAAAGATTGTGGATATGAATAAAAATAAGAGAACATTTGTTCGTATATTGCTTCTTGCATGAGGCCCAATATTTCACAACAAGTTAAATATACCAGCATGTAGATCCAACTGTTTAACACACCTCGCTGTCTTGAAACGGTTTGGAGCGGATGGTGAGGCTGCCCAGTTCTATGGACTCCTGGAAGCGAGAGGGAATGTGCAAATCCTGGAGTTTCTCGTAGGAATACCTGGCAAGCTTGTATGCACCCAGTCTCTGACTCTCCTTGGCCAACGCATACAAGGTGTTACTAAAAATAAGGTTAAGGAACACTACTGTAAGGGAAACAGCTGGAACAGGGATGTTAATTTATAAGTATCTTATTCAAAACTAGTTACTTTTTATGTGGAAACATTTACACTTTTGTGTATTTATAAATAGACATAACTGTATATTCCCTCATTTCTACTAATTAATGAGTAGAACAAGAGCCATGCTGAGCCTGCAACATTGGCTGACTGCCTTGGAAGTAATACCTTGGTTAGGTTATTTGTAGGCTTGTGTGTGTGCTTATACAAGCATGCGTTCCTGTTTTTGTGTTCGAGTTGAGGACATTGTTGCTTATTTGTATTTTTATGGAGACAGATTGTTGAGAGGGAGCAGCTCTGAGAGTGGCAATGACAGGTCAATGAGTTGCAGCTGCAGCAGCTCTATGCTGGCACTCCTCCATCACCTAAAACTTAACACCGCTCCTCTCCTTTCCTCTCCACTCAGCTACTCTCCAGCTCCACCCACACACCCAGTTCTGTTCCACGGCTGGGACTGTTGATAAATGCACGTCCTCCCATTGTGAAAGTTGTTTAGTGCAGCTTTTCTGTGACATTGTGTTTTATTGTTCAAACCGAGTCCAACACATCCCGGCTCAGTCTATAAATCTAAGTTCAAAGTTTCTGGAACACCTCAGTTTGGCCGCAGAGGATCCCAGCTGCTCAGCCTGATTTCCTCCTCAAAGGCTGGGCTGTCCTTCCTCATACTCTGCCTCCAGTGTGTGTGTGTGACTACATGGATTCCTCTGTGTGGCTGTGGGTGTCTTTGTGTGTGTATTTTTTCAAATTAAAGCACGTTGTTTAGTGTGTTTGTGTATGTGTGCATATGCACAAAGTTCACCAATCAAAGCATTTGTTTAGAGAACAGAGAATGTGCCTCTTGCTGGCATCTTCTCCTCCTCCCCATCATCACCCCTTTTTATTTCTCTCAGCAGCAGCATGGCTTCCGCAGTGGCGCCAACTCTCCCGTTTTGTTTCTACTTCTATCTCTTTTCCACCACTTTATCATCACCGTCTCTGCCAGTCTTGATTTCAGATTGGCATGTCTGTTCTTGAGAGTTTTCCAGAGAGGAAGGGCCCCACAATACTTTCTTCCTAAAAATAATTGCTTGATATTTTTCCGCTATGTTAGGAGGACTACTTTCTCAAATGGAAGGATACACTTTAGAAATGCCTGGCGGTATGTCCTTGGTGAGGTTGTTCAGAAGGAACCTGCAGATGTTGAAGAGCGTCTCTGGCATGTGGGAACTGAAGGGCTCATCCTGGAGATAAAAACAGTTCAAAAGAAATGATTGAAAAAAATTAGCTTCTGCTAAAATGTAGGTGGTTTACATTTGTTTTAAAAGCACCATCTCTCCTACTCCCCTGCTTAATTGTTTCATCTTTTAGCCTGGCCAAAAACCCTGTACAGTGCCTCATAGCACCTCACAGCGCCTACTCACTTTTTTGGAGTGGCAGGGAAAGACGAATTTGCTAAAGCAATCACTAACAGCACTTTATTCCAAAAGTTGATCATTCAAATCTATAGTGCCTGCCTGAGAGAGTTAAGGTGAGATATAGAGGTTTCCTGCTCTGGTCTGGATCACAGCGATGCCTCTCTATTGCACGGGTGTGACCAAAGCCGAGCAGAAAGCTGAAACAACAAACCGAGGACACTGACACAGGCCAGGTCACCCATTGAGTGCTCATTGCTTGTTTGTAAGTAGGTTAGGGCTGGGGGCTTGGAGAAGACCACTGATGAGGTAGTCATCATGATCAATCAAGCAGCTGGTTACCATGGTGATATGGATCAGAGAGGCTTCAGGAAGTGAACCATTTTAACTGTTGCATAAAAGGCATGTGATTCAATGCCTCTTCAGTAGTCTTCACTTGAACTTTACACCCTCAACTCTCTTTTGTTCACTTTACCAAACAACCTGCACACATTTTCATTTGTCCTTTACTCCGAGTCTCTTTTCTTGGATTGACATAATCTTGCAGAGCCAGACCTCCTCCTTGTCAAACCCACAGCAGTCTCGAGAAATTTGAGTACAAAAGTTGATTAGAAAGAGGGCAGAAACGCAGTGGGCTGTCAGCATACTTCCATGTTAAAAAAAAGAAATATTTGGAACATGAATGTGTTGTACCCAAACAGAAACCTAACCACATAGCAGGTACTGTTTCCATGGCTTTCAATCTGACAGCCAATCACATGGCTGCCTCCTGATTTCTAAGGCCTCCTCCCACTTTTGTCTGGTCTGGCTATGAAAGATTAGGGTTGACAAAGTAGCACATTCTCACCGTGTAGCGCTGAATGGAGCGATAGACATGGTAGAGCTCAGCAAGATGCTGGAAACGCTCAAATTTCTTCAGCATTTCATCCCTCTGGTCTTCACTTTCTGCGTCAGACAAACATACACAGACGTACCAAAAGGATTAGTAGGAAACAATAAATGCATTACAGTAAAAACAAAGGCTTCTTTCCATTGCAGTGAAGATGGGTCTCACCTCTAGCGATGTCCAGACACTGCATAGACAGCATCCAGTAATAGTACCCTGCATCGTTGAACCTGTTCTCCACCACTGCATTGTGGGTAAGCTGCTCGAGGACTTTAACGGCTTCGTTCTGTCGCCCTGCCTTGTGAAATGCTATGAAAGAAAGACAGAAGTGGTGATTGATTGTTATGATGTGCCCTTGCGGCGACGTTGGATTTCAGGTGCCAGGAAGACATCCTTCTTTATTGATTCATTTCTGGGTTGACATCTTTGGAGCCAAGTTGTCATTGTTGTGGTTTATGATGGGCAAGTATTATGACAAATCTTTTTCTTTCTGTTAATGACATTTCAGCAGGAAGTGCTCTTTTTTTTTTTTTAAAGCTGTTCAGTGATGATGCCTCTCCTGTCCTGTTCAGTAAAGATTTTAAAAGGAAAAAGCTACCAGACACAGTTAAGAACAACATAGCTTTCATGACCTGGCTTTGGGTTGAATTTTATTTTATCATATTATTAATAACTAAAATTACCGCCTTGCGGATATATGCCTCCACCAGCCAGTCAATTTGCAGTTTACATCCATGTCTGTCCAAAATGTCATCATTTTATCCCTTTAGACATTTGTCTGTATTGTAATGATTATCGTATGAATTCTTGAGTTATGGCCAAAAACATATTTTTTGAGGTCACAGTGACTCTGACCTTTCACCACCAAAATCTAATCAGTTCATCCTTGAGTCCAAGTGGACATTTGTGCCAAATTTGAAGAAATTCCCTTGAGGTGTTCCTGAGATATCGCGTTCACAAGAATAGACATACGGACAACCCCAAAACATAATGCTTCCGGCCACGGCTGTCGACGGCACGGAGGCATTAAAAAGTACAAAAGCAATCATGTATGTTTATGAAAGTGTAGGAGACGATACAAAAACAATACGTGGGATGCACACTCTGTTAATGTATTTTGTCGACAGTCACACATCTGGAAAGAATCACTCAAGACCAGCTGAGTTTTTTGACACAATTGGATTCTTATACTACAGAAATGTACAATACTTACCCACACTAACACACACCCACACACTAACTACATGGCACTACAAGCAATTTATACCAACGTTTTCTTAATTTTTCACATGTAATAATAACTAACATAAGTCTTTTCCAAACAGGTAGGTTGCTCCTGAATATGAAACAACAAAACACTTTGACTTTAAAGCCCTAATAAACATGAGCGCTATTCTTCATGTTCCCATCAGAGGGTAATTAGAAGCAGCTTTAGGGAGTCGACCCCAGCAGTGACCCTGCCTCTGCAACCACAGTGGGGGTCAGGACATATTAGTGGCAAATATTTATCAGTCTACCTAACTGGATAGAAACCACATTCAGCTGCTGTTGGTTAATGCTAGGAAGTAACACCCACTCCTTCCCGCTTACAGAAACACAAAACAGAAGCTGACAAAAATGCACAGAAGTGGCTCAGTCATTAACATGTATTTTTCTATGTGCAGGCCTATAACAGAAATTAGTTAATCAAGTTTATAGCATGATATTGATGGAGCTTTGCAAAACTGTCAGCTTTTCATTTAAAGTGGCTTTTTTCAATCAATTAGAAGACTGCAGAGTGATCCAATATGCAATTTTGCAAGAATGTCAATGAAGGAAACTGAGAAATACGGCAACTATTATAAGGTTGGGTTGGTAGTGTTGTTCAAATACATTTTTTAATGTAGTTGTATTTGTTGAAATTCTCATTACACCCCGACAGCAATCAATAAATCGAATATTAGAAAAAGAAAAAATGGTATCTGAGTGGTGTCTGTGTCTGTCGCAGGACTGTAATAAACCTGTCTACCATTTCATTCGGCCTGAATGCAGTGATTGGACGGCCTGCTTGTCTGCGTGCACTCATTGCGTCTTCCACAAGCTGCTTGCTTGACAGCTGTGAGTACTAACAATATCCATGTTTGTTGTTACATTCATAATGATAATTTTGGAGGGAGGCCTGAACAAACCGACAGTCAGTGTTGCCGACTTGGCGACTTTCTCTCTCTAGATTTAGTGACTTTTGGAGCTAGTGCTGCTGGATACTTTCATTGGAAACAACACTGGGCTGGGTTTTTCAGTTGGATTATTTTTAAAATCTAGTTTACTCTTGCTAGTTCTCAGCATTACCAACTCTACCTTTAAAAGATATCTTCAAACTAAAGACATTTGGAATGAGAGAGTGGTCAATCAGCCTTTAGGTGATGATAAAAATGCCGCAAACCCAATTAAATCTCTCGATGGAGCCCTGGAGGTCGAGAACCTCATTTTAGCTACTCTTGAACTTGGCCCCCAAGATAAGTACCCAACCAATTCAGCCTAGCGTTAACTTTTTCTTAGTTGTCATGAAAAGTACCAGTGCAGTGGACAGGAGACAGGCCGGAGTCTTAGACTCCATTACAATCACTAGTAACAAAATACTGCGTCACCGCTCTGACTAAAATACACACAATCAGCAAAATGCATGACCATAAGTGAGCTCCAATACAATCAGGCCTGTTCAGTCATGAGTTCCATGTCGAGACGGGCAGAGGAAGATTATGTAGAAGAGGAAATATGCCTGCTGAGATCATAATTATAAATCTATGAGCTGATTATAACTATGGTTACAGTTGGTAATCATCATCAGAGCCGCTTGTAGTACTGGTGATTAGAGGCATGCATGCATGTCATTCAGTTAACAGGCAGCTCAGCTCTGTTCTGTTCTGCTCTGCTCCAGCAAAGAGGATCATGTTTTACAATGAATACAGAGAATCTTAAGGAAGTAGTGAAGAATGTCTGCATCCAGAGCTGGCCAGGCTTTATCACTTCCATATGTAAACTTTGGCTGTGGCTGTAAAGTTCACTGAAATAATCCTGGAAACATGCATTGTTAAAAAGTATGTGAATGTACACACTGGAGCATCCCAAATAAGACTGAGTAAAGGTGAAAGTGAAGCCCTGTTGGAGATGCAAACTCACCTTTTTGAGCTTCTTCAAAGCGGTCATTTTCTGCCAACCACTGCGCATAAGGCACATAGACGTCATTTTTGAACTGGGGGTGCTTCTCCACCAGTGAGAAGGCCTTGAGAAAAGAGAGATGTAATGCAATACATGTGACAAGTTGACACACAAATTAGTAAGTCCCACAGATTGTGATATATAGAGAACAACATAAGACTGCCCTGAGTAATTATGGCTGAACTGCAGTTGATTAGGGACATTATTATACCACACATTATTCAGAAAAACACACATTACTTCCAGTCAAAACATCGCAATACAGCATTATTAATGAGTGGAGAACAAAGAAAAAGTGTATGAGCTAAGTTGATTTCACACTCAATTAGAACTACAACTGTAGCTCTTGCGCTGTTTGAATGACAGCATATAAAGAGCTGTTGAAGTGCGCTGTGGACACACATTTGCCTGTCATGGTGACTGATTAATCTAAATGTCCTGTGGCAAAACTTGAGCCAAGAAACACACCAGTCATACCATACAGCAAAAGAGAGAAAGAGACTCTGTGTGTGTCTAAGGCATGTGAGCCCAAAGTCACTTAAAGGAATACTTTGTTGAGTGGGAGCAGTGAATAGTATCCATGTGGCCCATGCCGCATGTGCTCTGTCCCGTCTAGTGAAGCACATAAAGCCTAACAGTTCTCTCTGCATTCCCCCCCTCTGCTTTCTTTTTTCTCTCTGAGGATCAAATAAATATCTGGGAAGCCTTTCCTCAGACACTACAGCAGAACCATGCGATCGTGATTTGATGTTCTGTTTTTGGCTCTTCTGTTTCAGCATGTAAATTGCTAATATGCATTTCTGTAACGCCTTTAACTCGATTAAAAACTGCAGATGGATTAAAGAAACGCTATATTTTCTTCTTGTCTGAGCAGCGTGATCCGCCCTGATGGAGGAATTTGATTGGAAGCAGAATAGAGCTTTAAGCTGATACTCTTTCAGTGCGGTAGAGTGTTTTGTGCTGCTCACTCACTAATCATCATGTGGGCATGGATTCAGAGAAATCCAAAGCTGGATGATTAGCTCTGGAGTGCGTGTGTGGTTTAAGTTTGTCAGTGTAGGATATCAGGCAGATGTATTGTCTTATTGTTTGCATTCAACTGTGGTTACTTTAACAAATACAATATACTTTTCTGGCCATGACCATAAAGTGGTTTATGGGTTTCTGAATACCGCAGCAATTTATTTAGCACAGTCCTATGTGGTTCACATTATATTTATGTGATTGTCTCAGGACACTATATATAAGTCATGATGAGCGGAGCAGGTGTGCCTCCTGTGTGCATTAAGTGTGTCAGACCTCTTCCCAGTGCCGGGTTTCCACATGCAGCTGCACTAGGGCCTGCAGGTCCCCCATCTTGGAATAAGTCTCTGAGGCATAGCCGTGGTGCTTCAGCCTTTTGAAGTAGAGCGCACACTTTGCCAGCGGTTCGCGTTCAGCCTTGTCCAACTTGCGAGCGATGTCGATCAGCCTGGATGAAAGGAGAGAGAGGAGTGAGCACACACAGAGAGGGCGAGTGCAGATAAACCCTTACATCGGGGTCCGGTCTATCAAATTATGCTCATGACCCCAAAAAGAATATGAACCAGTCGGGGTCACTAGCTGAATCAGATTTGGGTTTAAGAGCCCTGACTCTGTTTCAGCTGCAGTGTTTATAGTGCTGACCCGCTGGTAGCACCACAGGAGACTCACAGCATGCAGACAATAGGTCAGATGGAGTCAGTGGGGAGGTCTGATATGACCACCAGACAACTGACTTATCAGTTAGCCTGGTTTTCAACAACACACATTCCCACTATGCATGTATGTGTGAACGCTAATACAAAAGTAATAATTCCCTACGTACGTTCTTAGCTATCATAGCTTCGACTCAGCGTATTAAATATACTTTTTAATAATGATCCTCAGAGAGAGATGCATGCACTGGATATTAACTATTGCTGCCTTGTGCTACTACTATGCAACACAGATGCAACATCCCCTCCATGCATATTTTAAGATAATTCATGTCTGATGAGGTTTTTCCAGAAAAAAAAAGTTAAGTGACCTAATTAAAAACTCTTCAAAGTGGAACTGCGCCCATTTTCAAAATTCGTTCCTATGGTCTAAAACGATCCACAAAATATTAGAAAACATGAACAACTCTCAAATCCCAAAACTAGAGCGCTAAAACTCAAATTTGTGATTTGTGAGTATACATTTTGGAGCTGGTCCATAGACTATATGGGTACATTTTCTGTTTCACAACTGAGGACACTACAATAGAATAAAGCTCATTTGGGTATAAAAAAGAAAACAAACATTCTGTGGGTTCACAAAATCAGCCTCTCATTCATTGTCTATGGGGCAGCTCCAGACTTTATTCCATATGACATCACAAGTTTGAGACTTACTTCTCTGGTTTCTGGCTTTGAGAGAGAGGAGCTCATGTTCATAAATATAGATTCAACTTTACTAGGCCATGGGAATAACATATTGGATTTCTGAATTTGGGAGGTGTTCCCCTTTAAGTTATATCAACTATTTCTCCCTCATTGAGAAATCCAGAATATCTATGAATACTTTTCCTTTCAAAACGTTTAACTACTGGACACAAGAAGTCT
The DNA here is from genome assembly GCF_043250625.1 of Sebastes fasciatus. Classification (NCBI taxonomy): domain Eukaryota; kingdom Metazoa; phylum Chordata; class Actinopteri; order Perciformes; family Sebastidae; genus Sebastes; species Sebastes fasciatus. The sequence goes on along the minus strand of NC_133802.1, from coordinate 17,146,715 downwards.
CTCACATTACTGAAAAGTTCATTCTAAGTGTGTGTGCACCAAAGGCTTAAAGTTTCCACATCACACTTGTTGCATAATGGACCATGATTGGCTTCCAAACTTCAAACTCGTTGTGATGTCAAACCATAACTTGGATTTTAGGTGAGCACAGAGAAAATTTCCGCCTTCGGCAGATGAATGTGAAAACAGCTTTCTAGCCAATAAAAATCTGCAAATACACCATTCTGCACAGTGAGGGTCAAACATCCAAGTCAAGTAACAATAAGCAAGAATATATTTTTGAGTTGAGAGGAACTTAAAACTTCAACACATCAAATCAGGAGTCTACGATGGTTGAAGCATCTTGATGACTTTGTTGGCTAAGTGTGCATCTGTATAAGATTCAACCTGATTCAGGGTTTAAATCTACATCAGGGCTTCAAAGTGGCCCTTTGTGTTGTGTCCCAAGCTAGCTTCAATCCCTTTCTTCCACTAATGTTCGAGTATTCTATCAATGTCTAGAAACATAGAAAGCCAAAGAGTGAGAGTTCCACTGCTGACGGTCAAATTGAGGCATTTTTGGCAGAGCGCAGAGTGTGAACATATCTAACCCCATTATCTCGACATTACCGTCTTTTGATCAGTTATGCGCTAGAAAATGTGCCCATTTACTAAATTCAAAGAAGCAATTTGGATGACATTTATAGATTTGGGAAAAATCATGCACAAAAATCTAAAAAGGCGGTTTAGAAAAGGTTAAACAGGAATAACAGTGTATCCTATAGTGGAGGACTGATTTTGCATGTTTCATACAGTGACTGACACTTACATGTCTTCCCAGGCGTGTTCCCCTATAATGTCTATGGCTTTGAGATGTTCTCCTGCTGACAGGTACATCTCCGCTGCTGCCCGGGGCTCCTTGCTGCTCTTAGCCCAGTCTGCCTGCTTGGTCATCAGGATCCGAGTGCTCTTGGGGTCTGTCGCTCCGACAAAATCCTGCAAGAAAGACACACACAGTTACAAACTTGCTACTAAACATAGCAATGGATAACTGGGAAATCCCCATTAACACTGATGATAAGCGAGGAATGTATGTAGCACAGTTAATCTGGATGGAGAGCAAGAGTCCAGTTCAGACAGCCAGAACCATGTGGGTCAAGGCCGAGACAGGAGGAAGAGAGTCACACAAACAGCAGGCGGCTAGCCCTCCGGTGTCCATCCTACCTAAAACAAACAGCCTGTAGGACCAGATGGCCACACAGCCACATAAATATACAGCAGCCACATCAAACGCACACACAATCTGATACATACGCACACACAAATATACATGAACGACTCGTAGCTGTGTCATCTGCTCCAGCAATGTGAATGTGATGCTGACGATCAAAGTGTCCCCCCCACATGTAAACACAATAAAGCATGAATTTGTCTCAACTCCAACTGACCTCCTCATCAAAGTATTCACGTAAAAGCAGACGCTCGCCTTATTTCTCTCCGTTTGTGCTCCATTTCCAACTCTAACTATGTGTGTAAGCTACCCTTGTGTTGTATATGGATATGTCTGTAAAAGCACGGTGTGTGTGTGTGTGTGTACTGATCAGATGATATATGTGGAGATTCCAGTGATATATGAGGAGATGAAAGACAGACGGTAAAGGGGGGCCATTTGAACACAGTGCAGGGCCCCAACTTGGCATAACTGCACATGATGAAGAAAAACACATGTTCTTCATCCCTAAAACATGCAGCGCTTTCCAGGTCGCTCTGTCCATATTGATACAAAAGTATGTTGTACATGCGTATGTGTGTTTTTGTCAATCGATGATTTAATCACCTTAGCATACTCAAACATGCGCAGGTCAGTGTACATGCTCAGGGCTCTGGATTCGTGGCCGGTACGTTTGTAAAGCTTGGCTGCCTCGTGGAATTTCCCCTGGTAGGCATAGACGTCTGCCAGGAACAGCTCATTGTCGTTCTCACCCCGCTTCTTCCTCTCCTGCAAATCAGTCAACACAAACACTGGCATGTGTGCAGAGATAAACACTCACATGCATCTACACACACAATGAGTAAAAAAACACAGAAGGCACTAAAAACTATTGGCTTGCTGGATGCAATCAGCTTCACTTTTAAACCCACAATAAACTGTTACGTCATCAGTCATAACAAAGTTAGAAAACAAATAAAATGTTTATAGAATACAATAAACATTTATTTCATATCACTGAAAAAAAAATTTCAAAGAAGCTCGTTTCCCCTTTTCAAAAGTGAGAGCAGAAACTTTCTCCTTGCGTTTGCCAAGTTGAAACAGACTTTGCTCTGCATGCATTTTGTCGAGGAATGTGTGTGTGCTTTGCCGTGTGTATATATTTGCTTGCATGTGTGTGTATATTGGACCCGAGGTGGTCATTTAGGTTTCAAGTTGTTCCCTTGTTCAAGAGGTTTTTAAGTGTAGCTGACGGGAAAGCCTTGCAAATAAATGTATGATGACCATAATAATTGTGATTGACCCAGTATCCCCCAAGCCTTGTATAAATGTAATGATGTCAGCTCTGGTTGGAGCAGAAATCAGCAAACAAAAAATGTGAACCTGGCTTTTCACAATATTGAAGGAGAGTAGGCATTACCTCGATGCTATTGATGAGCTCCAGGTAGCGCAGGTCTCTGATTCTAATGAAGGCCTGAAATTGGGAAAAGACAAGATATAATTAGGAGCAGTGATTCTTAAAGTGGGGTCCGTGTCACTCTGCCAGAGGGTCCGCAAAATAATTTGCTTTAAATTATAAAATTGGGCTGTGTCATTAAAAACTACATAACTACAGATGGTGACTATTTACACAAATAAAACAAGTATATTGTGTCCATTACTCCCACCCACGTTAGCTTTGGGCCAATAGAAACTCTGAAATGATTGTCAAGCATCACGTCAAACTGTCATGAATCAGTCACTTTACTCAGGGCGCACCAAACCGTTCCTGCTGCTGCTTAGCTTGGCTTATTAGCCAGCTAGCTAGTATGGAGAAATATGTGAGTCAGTCCACATTGTCAAGTGACGCTAAGCCCAAACTATCTAAATTGAGAAAATATGACCACTGTTATATCGAGTTTGGTTTTATTGAGAACAGCGAGAGGAGTCCAAAATGCGTCATGCGTCTTCAAGTGCTAGCGAACAAAGCCATGAAGTCAGCCAAGCTAAAAAGAGATCTAATTACAAAGCACCCTATACACATACATGTCAGGGCAAAACACATTAACATGATTCAAATAGAAAGGTGTTTCTGTTTATCACTATCAAACAGGTCTGAAGTATTTATGTTAAAAAAGTTTTAGAAGACAAATAGTTCCAATGGCATCTAAGAGTACAAATGGTAGTAAGAATATGCTTAATCTGTGTTACGATTAGAGGATGGTTTCTCAGAATCTGATGTTTTGTTTTCTTTTGCAGTACCAGCTTCTTCTAAATCCTGCTTCAAAGATGTAATGTGAACATTAATTTATATTTGTCTGTCTGGGTACTGTACATGCTGTAATTTACCGGTAGTGTTGAGAGTTTACAAATGACATGAAGCCTAAGAGTGAGGCGAAGGTAAAAGCAAGGTACCGACGCCACATTTGGAGGAGTTGCTGCTATTTGTACGTTTTTATTATTTTGTGAAGATAAAAGTAGTAAAATGAGTAGGTCGATGTGTTTGTGTGTGTCAGACTTGCCTTCTTGGTGGTGTCAAAGTCAAGTCCCTCCAGGGCCTCTGTGGCTAAATCCCTCCAGTCACTGTCAGTCACACCTAGACAGGCAATCTGGTAGGCCTCCTTGAACATCTTCCTCTCCAGGTACTGGTACATGGGTGCTGACTGAGCAGAGCAACAACACCACCGTCAAAAAGCATTGCAAACTATACAGGACCACCAACAAAATTATATCTTCACCACATACCTAGTTCAATAACTCATAGAAAATCAGTCCATTTAAGTATTTTTGTCTTTGTAGTACAAACAAATACCATGATATTTAAGATACACCAACCATTGGCAATAGTGTGCTGTCATTTCTACATTACTACACACCTGAGGCACCTCCACAGCTGACATAGAATAGACGTGTAGACAGAAGATCTTAGAGCCGTTGTAGCCGACCATAAAGCCTTGCATCTTCTGCTGGTGTACAGGAAAGTTGCTAGCCTTGATGTTGAGGTAGCCGTTGCCAGAGAAGCACAGCATGTCCTCACACTGGGTGTTCCAGGCCACGCTGTTAGCATTAGGCTCCTACAGGGAGAGCAAAAGAGAGGAGGCGGGTAAGGGGGGGTAGCGGGGAAATAAGGTCTGGAGGTGACTGTGGAACACAGACCAGACAGGAGTACATGAGTATACGTAGCTGTACCTAATGCAAATAATTACACATACATGTTTCTATTTATTCCATCCCACTGCACCTCTGAAATGTGTTTTTTTAAATCTGCCAGGTAAGGTTCCTCCACCATACTCTTAACCCTCTGCTGACCTGAAAAAGCAGCTCTTTACTGTTGATGTCATAGACCAGGAGAGTGTTGTGCTCATCCACCACAGCCAGTTTATTGCGGGAGGCGCTCATGTCTAGGCAGCGCACTGAGGTTGACAGCTTCAGCAGCGTGATGGGAAACAGGTTGTCAACAAATATCTTCAAGATCTACGTCACAAAAACAAGGACAAGCAGAGCAAAATCAGAATAGAGCATCAGAACTAATGCTACATGTAATAAATGTAAACCTTATTATATTTATGTTCAAATTCCTGAACCACTGGCTTAAGAGCATGAGTGTCATTTCTGCAGTTACTTAATGTGGGAATGTATTTTTCTCAAAAATACTCACAGCTCCATTCTTTAACCCGACTAGCAGGCCCTCTCTGCCTGGCGGACCACCAATCACTTTGATGTAGCGAATTAGAGACTCCATCACCCATTCTTTTTCCCTGACACTGGTGAAGGACAGGCACTGGAGCCTCTTCTCCTGCACAATAGCAGAGCGGGAAAGGCGAGACCACAATTACATTTAACACATGAAAATCTGACTGGTTCTGAATGACCAAATTATTCTGTTTTTATTATTCCACAGTCTGTTAATCACACCCTTAACCTTATTTAAACATACTTGTAAATCTCGAACAAATCTTAGCACATTCTTTTAAACACTGCAAAGTGTGGGTCAACGGCAGAAAGCAATGCTATAAAGATAAACAATGATTTGATTTGACACAGACATACGCAGCCCATACGAGCACAGCCCATTTATATGGTCTAAAAGCTGTCTGAGGCACGAAACACAGGCACGCCTGTTAAGAGAGAGATCTGAAGCACCTCTGTCACACCCAGACAGATTTAAAAGGAAATAACCTCTGTGTTATGGCTGCTCCTCCTCCCTACCAGCCGCTGTCAAACACATAGAGACATGAAGCAGAGAGGAACCCCGAGAGACACCCACTGGTTCAACAGACTGTGGTCCTTCCCCTTCATTCAACTGTCTTGCTTTATCCAGTTTGAAGAGGGTTGAGAAGGGGAGAGAGACAGAGCCCGCAGAGCACATGCACAGCTGGAGCCTTTTGCAAACTAGGCGGAAACATCTGGAAAACCAGCAATTTCATGATATTATCATTTTTTTCCCTGGGCTGTTTGGGCTTGTATTGAATGGCTAAACACTGATTCACTCTGCTTCCATCATGTTAATAGGCTCAAATGTCTCTACGGCCGCTTGCGCAATCTGTCAAGTGTGCATTAGTGTAATTTACAAAGAGCCAGAGAGTCACTTCAGGTCAGTAGAATTTAGTCTGAGAAGCAGAACTGATTGACTCATTATGTGGGGAAAGACCCAAAACAAAAACAAGCTCTAGAAGAAGCGAGCAAGACATTTGAAATAAGCTTTTTTTTTTACGAGCATTATACTGCACAATGACTATAGAAATATATCTCTTCTGACCTGACACAGGATGATATGCTGGGAGCAGACCACCAGCAAGTTGCATTCAAACTTTCTGCAAATTTTCTCCTTGATCCGGTAGTGCATGTCTGAGGAGTCATCTGAATAGAGCTCATAGATGAGGATCTTCTCGGGCAGCTGGATAGCAAGGCGGTTTCTGTAGATGGCGATCTTCTTCACCAGCTCGCGGCACTTTATCCTCACTGGGGAAAGAAGGAAATTAAGGGAGAGAGTGGACATGTTAGGAGGGAGAGGAAAGTTTTGTCATAATTTCATGCATACGTTTTTTCAGAGCTTGATTGTTACCATCCCAGTTATGCTGTCATGCTGCTTTTCCCTGTACGTTTTAAAAATGAATTACTAAAATAATGAGCTGTCATATCTCCTTTATGAAAACAACTCCTTTTATATTATATTACTGAAATGAGACATCCACCATTTGAAAAACTGTATACCCTTACAAAAACGTAATCGGATGATAGTTGATAGGACAAATATGACAAATGAAAAACATTTGAAAAGATACAATATATTCTTATTAAAAGGGATAGTTTGGGTGATTTGAAGAGGGGTCGTATGAGGTACTTATCCATACTAAGTGTATTACCTACAGTAGACGATAATTGGCATGACTCCAGTTTGGAGAAGCAGACAGGAGTAGCAGCATGGGAGCAAAGCAAAGTACTGCTGCAGATGGAGCCGGCAGCAAAACATATTTTAGCCACCTAAAAGAAAGGCTCATCTAATAAAATCAATATCAGTTTAAGTGTACGCTATATTTAGAATATTTTTACAGCTTTATCTTGCCGTCAGACAGCCCTTGCTGGCTTTGAAGAGAATACAGATAAGTTTAACTTTCAGTTAGTTCCTTGTCGGAAAATATTCTAAATATCGTGTAGACTTAAACCGATAATGATTTTTTTTAGGTGAGCTTTTCTTTTAAGTGGCTAAAATACCTTTTGCTGCTGCCCTCCGTCCACTGCAGTACATTGCTTTGCTCCTATCTGTTTCTCCGTGTGCAAGTGCGCTGACCTTCATCTGCTATAGGTAATACACTGACTATGAATAAGTATCTCATACAAGCCTACTTCAAAACACCCAAACTATCCCTTTTAAGGTATTGGTATTGTTTAAAGTTTAGTTCAGAAAATACTGCCTCTATACCTTTGATCATGGCACTAACTGAGATGCTTCAAGACACATACATTATCATTTGACATCACAATAGGTCTTCGATTATAAACTGAATATCCTGCAGCTAAAGCAAAAGTGCACCTTTTTGTTCAGTGATGAGGTGCTGGACAATGACATCGGTCATGCTGTCTCTATAAGCATAGCGATCCTTGTAGAGGCCGTGAACTGTACTGAAGATAAGTTGGTAGCAGGCGATGGTCCCATCCTGGCAGCCCAACACCTAGATAAGAGATAACAATGTAGCAGTACATCCTATTAACACCTCTAAGAAAAGACAGAGAGTGGGAAAATGTTCCTGTTGTTAAAGCATTTACACAGTAGAACTGAGAGAAATTCTCTCTCGTATGCCCCATCACTTTCAGTTAAATATAGTGAAAGGAAAAGGTGCTAAAGGTGTTACTGTTAAATAAAATGACTTGTGTATCTGTGTAGCTAAATGAGATCAAGAAAAAGTATCTAATGCAGACTGACACTCTTTATATCAGGTCTGAGTGTTATCAGTGTTTTGCATGACATTTTCCTATCTCTTCTCTCTATCTGACACATACTATTATTCAAGGGCAGGGATAACTTCTCCAGACATATGACTTCACAAGCTGTGGACCCACCACAAAGTTGGAGTCAGGCTTTACCCGGCATGTCCACACCCAGGCATTCTGCTCTCCAATGGTGCCGAGCCGCACGCCGTCTTTAGTGTAGAGGGAGGCCTGTTTATCAGAGCCCCCCATGACTATATACTCGCCCTTGGAGAAGTAGCTGACGCAACACGGGTCATAGGTGAGAGCCCTGTCTTTTCCAATCTGAGAGAGACAAAGAGAGAGGTGGACATTAAACCAAGAATAAAGGTAGTATTTCTCATATTTATTGCCTGGGGGCCTGGGCCAAAACTTCCCACTGTCTGGGTCGACACACATCAAAGTCAACAGTACATTCAACCATCCCTTTGAGTGTTTGATGAAAAGATGGACATAAAAAGTTTTTTTTCCTCTGGTTTAAACAACCTCTATTGTATTCATGTTCAAAGTCCATTTGCACAACATCATATCAGTCCCCCAACTCTGTGCATCTGTTTCTCCTCACTCTGGAAAAAAAAGAAAAAGCTGGCCGACAATCCATAGTTATTTTCTTTCATTGCGAACAATTCCTGGTGTTGTAATCAAAACAGAATGTTCACTTAAATAGATAAATAGGCCGATGACAATATACGAGCCTAAGGCAGAACGGCAGAGTAATGAACAGGGCATATTTGTCTATAATTACGGTACTGCCCACGGGGAATTTAAGAGGAAGGAGGGACAGTGAGGGGGCCATTGAAGCATAGCAGGATCACTTCCAATGTACTGTTATGGTTTCAATAGAGCCTGACAGTCTGATTACCACAGGAAACACAGGTCTTAAACTCAGTAAAGTGTTCCCAATACCATATATTTTGGACTTAAGTTTTCTTGTTTCTTATTGCTACAGCAAGTGATAGCAGATAGTGTTTCAAAATGCTATTAGTCTACTGGTATTTTCCATGCAAGGTAAAGAGACTGCCTATATTTAATCATCTAAATGTACTTTTAAACAGTTTCAAGTGGCAAAGGAGAAATTTGTTGTTTTATTAGAACATGTCGCATGAATAAGACTTTGTATATATGTATACAGCTCACCATGTTGGTTGGTTGTACTTAGCCATACCATATGGTAATTTGGGATTTTAAATTACATAGACCTGTGGTATTCACCTGCTTTCCACTGAGCTGATAAAAGGACAGCTTCTGACCCCAGTCTGCCACAGCCAGAATGTCATTGTGCTCATCCCTGTGAAAATACAACAAATATGATGTTAGGCATAAGTACTCCTGTCAACATACTGTACTGACGGGGCTTTGGTTGTTTAGGTAACGTTGACACGTGGTATAATAAAAGCAGAGAAGCCACCCTTCAACTAGGGGGTGCATGGTCAAGCCCTTTCCCCTAACAATTGACGGCTTTTAGCTTCACTATGTCTGTATCCTCAACCATTTTAATTGCATGTCTGAACATTGCATTTATCTTTATTATTTTCCAAATAATAGCCTTGGTATCTATCCATGTAAGCCTGTGTGCTGAGCAGAATTCACCCAGTTGAAGTGTCCTTGAGCAAGACACTGAATCCCTAGCAGCTCAAGAGATGCTATTCCCTGTCTGACCTCAAGCTCTGACCTCCCTGTGATATACCAATTATATTCCATAAAGCAACCCAAAATAATATATCTGGTGCATCTTGTCATTTTCTCTCGTCACTACCCTCTTTATCATTCCTCCTGCAAATGTGCCCTTTTCTCTCAGTTAACCTGTTCAGTAGTCCTCTGTCATGGCTACAGCTGTGCTTCTGGCTTTGGCTGGAGGGGGGCATCAAAAACATGGACAGCTGCTCAGAAGATTCATAATCCTCTCTCTCACAGAAACACTCCCCGGTTGACCACTGCCACCTGCTGGCGCCACACAAGCACTTTTCTTAAAATGGAATGCACTCTCAATAGCACATCATTACTCAAAATTGTGGGCGACATGGATGGACAACGCATAAGATTAGTGAAGAAAAAACACCTTATCTTATGCAGCAATAATTAAGTAAGACTAACTTAGAGGGGTTCCAGGCTATGGACCAGATAGGAGAAGAGGAGCCTCCTGGACGCTCTATCTTGACCTTCTCCTCGCCATTCTTGTTCCGAATGCTCACCACTCCATTCATCATGCCAAGGGCAAGGTACTGGCCATCGTTTGTCCACCTTCAATCAAATAAAACCAACTTAATCAACTTAAATGTGTCACATTAAAGTGTACGAATGTTGCAGACAGTTATGAAAACAGACTTCACTTACCCACAACATGTTATTTTGCTGCTCACTTTATGTTTGTTCACAGATTTTTGCTCCGGGGACCACAGACCTAAAAATGTAAAAAGGTACTCAGATGTCCAGTGCTCCATGTGGGCAATTTCTCTTTTTAAAAATTAGTATATATTATGCACAGGATTTTAGTCCAGTGTAGACTCAAACTCATGGTGCACTCACCAAAGTCTCCAGAAGAGCAGGAGGCAAGTTGGTGAGTGACAGGGTTGTAGGCAACACACTGGATAGAGTCATTGTGACTACAGATAAACAAATGAAAAGAAACAAAAGACGGAGTAATACACACTGCAGAGGACGCACTGATACTAAAGTGATGAGTGAAAGTGACACTTACGTATATTTCAAAATACCCTCCAATTTAGACGTCCAGATGATTATGCTTTTGTCTGCTGACCCTGAGGCAAACCTTTTACCTGCAGAAGAACGCAGTAGTTAGTAAGATAACAATGATGACTGATAAAGGAGTGTACAAATGAAAAGCCAATCGAGTACCATCTTTAGCATAGGCCACACAGTACACAATGTCTTTGTGTCCTTTTAAAGGCTGGATAATAGCTCCATCTGCTACATCATAAACCTGCAACAAAAATAAAATACATTAAATGTAATACAGTAATAATGCATGCATTCTTTAGATATGTGCCTTGGCCAAAGAAAACAGGAAAGCCTTACCAGGACACGAAGCCCTGCGGCAATGATGAGTTGGGTGCCATCTGGCTTGAAAGCAAGGTCATAAACACTGCAAAAGACAATAATGGATTTGTTTTTCTGAAACATTGATTAGTCAATCAACAATTTTGATGATCCACTCATCCTTGAAGTTACATATAAAGAAAATGTGCCATTCATGGGTTTCAACTTTTAAAATAAGAGGATTTGCTGCTTTGCTCAGTTTCTTTAATAATTGTACACTAAATATCTTTGGATGCATGTCTGGATTTTGGACTGTTGATCAGATAAAACAAGACATTTTAAGATGTTGAGCGCTTATTAATTAATTTAAAACATTTTAATCAATAAAAATTGTTTGAAGGTTCATTGTTTACCTTGGAAATAGTATTATGCCAAAAAAAAGTCTTATCACAAGGTCTACTTGTTTGTTTTTTCAGAGGGGTTTCAGTCAAACAGCTGAAAATAAAAAGCTGAAAACTCGAGAAACCCACCAAAGGAAGAGGACCTTAATAATTGAAACCATTTTGTTTTTGTCAAATAATGAAAAGATCATTATGTTAATCGTTAATATCTGTAAAGTACTTATCAAATCAGACGTTGAGTAGGTCTATGCTTGATCCGTACAGGTGTAGCTTTTTAATTTAATTTATTTTTATTTTTGTTTTTCACAATTTAAGACTATACAACATAACAAAAAAAAAAGAATGATATGCAGTGCAGGAAGAGGCAAAAAACCCACTGGGCTTATCTGAAGCCTCCACCTAGAGACAGGATTAATATAAAGAAATAATATGAATACATAAAAGTGATAACAAACAATTAGGACAAGTTATATATATAATAACAACAATAACAATACAGTAAATATATCAAAAGCTTCTTAGCTAATTGACGGACCACACTTGTTTACATATGAGCATTGATTGCAGCCACAATAACTGCTATACATCACCTACATACATTACATATTAGATAGATAGATAGATAGATAGATAGATAGATAGATAGATAGATAGATAGATAGATAGTAACTTTATTGATCTCAAGGGAAATTCAAGTTTCCAGCATCACAGTTCCATAGTGCAAAACATGTTAGTAAAAAGGCAGTAAAAAAGTTAGTAGGGCAAAGAACAAAAAAATATACAGATATAAAAATACAAGGAGATGAAGAAAACTGTGAAAACTGAATATAGTGCAGGGTAACAGCTGTGATACAGGACTATTAAAAATGTGAATATAGTGCAGAAGAGACTGTTAAAGATGAGTATAGTGCAGGTAACTCCAGTAACTTAGTCTATGAAAGTGCACTGTGTGCATTATTATCTGTTATTGCACATAATATGTATTATTATTGCATTATTGTGTATCAGATTGTGATACAGGACTATTACAAATTAACTCATTACATTATTAGCTGTAGTCCTATAAGAATCAATCAAAGCAAATAAAGTTAAGGCTGTTAATTTAGAAATATGTTATCTTTGGGCTCAGAGAGGGAACCTATATATGCTATGCTAAGGTTATCTTAAATCTTATCTTAAAAATGCCATTCACAGAAAGCAATGATGTGCAACACCTAACAACACCTAGAGCTAAGTAGCTTAACATTAACATTATGGCTTCGACCTAACGTTATATCGTGCTACACAATAAAAGCTGACATGCTACACTAGTGAAAGAAAAAATATGTTGCATGAAAACTACGTTACAATAATCATAAACTTTAGTATCTCTCTCATTTGTGGATGATAACCTATAATAGCTGCGTGGCTAATGCTAATGCTAGCTACCTGGCTAACACTAGTTGACATAGCAACCGCCGTTGCTAACCGCCCTAGTTACCTCCCAGCATCGAGCCCAGGCTGACAGCGTAAACACAAACATCCAGATGCTCACCATTGTTCACGAATAGTTTCTTTCCATGCTAGGACGGCTCTCATTTCCAGCTTTTAACAGTAAAAGAAGGACTGGTGGGTTTTGGTATCAACAGGTTGGTGTCGCTGGTTCTGTCTGTGTTTCATACCGAGCACCAACTAGTGATGTGTAGGTTCGGAACGAGCCGGTTCAAAGAGCCGGCTCTTTTAAGTGAACGATAATGGTACTTTTTTTTATCGCGAGGGGACGCGACGCTTCCCAACACTGGACGCTTGGTGGGCTGTCACTAGACACTGGCTGTCCCCACCTGATTGGACGAACGCTTTCCCTGGGTTGGCTGCTGCTCCCAGCTTTCAAACCGGAAACAGTATGGAGGCTCGTTTGGAAACTTTCTTCTCTTATTTCACGAAAATAGTTCACCGAAATGTGTTTCTGAAAACATTTGAGGCGAGAAATAAGCCATGCAGTTGCTGAATCTGTCTTTATTTTGGATCGACAAAGTTTATTTTAAAAGATCTCGGGAGTTTCAAGGGGCAGCGAGTCGTGACGCCCGTGATTTGCATAAAGTAGACTAGCCCTCAACTTTATGCAAACAAGGAGCGGGTGTTGTGACGTCACGCTACCAGAATGCATTGCGTGGCTGCTTACATAGACAATGAATGGGGAGTGTGGAAAGCACGGAGCCTGTGGACACGTACCATTAGAGCCGGCTCCCGTCCGAGAGCCATTTTTTTTTTTCTTTACTTAATTCAAGGCAGAATGATAGGACGCTCTTCTCCGCGCCACGGGCACTCCATGCACTCCATGCACTCCATGCACTGACTGTGACTGAATGTTGTGTTAATGACGTCCGTGCAACCAATCAGGTGATGACAGACAAGGATCATACCATCAAGCAGGGAGGGGCAGGGGTGCGTGGCGCGTTGACGGTCTACAGGTACAGAGCAGGAGGGAGAGAGAAAGAGAGAGAGGAGTGCGATGTGCGAATAGCAGACAAGATGAGTGACAGTCGGAAACGAAGCAGCATGTAAAATTATGGTATTCAGGAAATTATAAGGTTTAGTATAATTATATTGAATTTAAGTGATATTTGTTCACACATACTAATCAAAAATCAAAACAGTGATAAATTTGGCTGAATTATAAAAAGGCAGAAGTGGTAAAACAAAGAGCCGTTTGGGAGCCGAAAGAGCCGGCTCTTCTTGGTGAGCTGAGCCAAATGATCTGGCTCACTAAAAAGAGCAGGAATTCCCATCACTAGCTCCGTTTGCATGATTCGTTCTCACTGCGCATGCTCAGATCTGCTCGCTTCTTCCTGTGTGAAAGACAACAGAGAGCTCAGCACACCCATGAGTCTGCTGCATCATACATGCCTGCACTCCTGTGAGAAAGGAAGGAGATAGAGGTTAGTAAACAATTTGATTGCTGGTTATCATGTCTGTTGTATAGTTAGATCCATGATATGTTGAGTGGTGGTACTTTACCTACTTTGTTTTACATTGTATAATAGATAGATGTTATCCATGTGTTGTTGTTATTGTTGTTTATGCACCAAATATTTGGAACAAGCTCCCAGAAACCTGCAGGACCAGCTCCAACTCTGAGTTCTTTTAAATCAAAGCTTAAAACTTTCCTGTTTGCTGCTGCCTTTTATTAAACCAGATAATGATCTTATACTGCACTAGAACTTTTACTCTTGTGTGTTATACTGTATTTTAGCTTCTATCTTAGCTTTTATTTTTACCTTGTTTTTATTTTCTAATCTTTAATGTTTTTATGTTTTTTATAACTGTTTTAATTATGTTTTAATGTTCTTTTGCACTTTGTCAAAATGTTCTTGAATGTTTATGTAAATCACTTTCAATTCCCCTGTTGCTGACAAATAAAGCTGCCTTGCCTTGTTGTAATCATATATTTTAGGTAAATAAGACCAGGAATGGATGCTGCTGATGTTTGAGCTTCAAGGGGGACTCCATCACTTCAGAATCCACCGGGTCCGACAACAACAACACCAGCACACCTCTCAAAATGCAGTCTAGCTGTGATATCCAGCTGGAAAACAGTGGAGACATAACTAACCAAAGTCACAAGGACGAGGATGACTCATCCCGTACTTCCGCATTGCCCGGTGGGTGGATCAGAGAGGTGAGGCAGCGGAAAGCAGGGAAGACAGCAGGCAAAATGGACATCTACATTACGAGGTGACTCATTGTTTTCTTGCAATCCTGTCTGCATTGTCATCATACCATGACTAAGTGCTTTGGAATTCCAGTTATATCAGTGTCTTAATTGATTTCTCTTTTGTGTAAGTCCCCAAGGGAAGAAGTTCCGCTCAAGATCATCCCTGCATGCTTTCCTCCTGAAAGATGGAGAAGGAAACTTAGACATAAACCTTTTTGATTTCACCACATCCAAGGACGATGTCGTCACCACTTCACAGTTACTCCCCTCCCGAGTGAAACAGAGGAGAAAGAAAAAAAGACATGCAGATGGACAGCAGGAGACAACAGAAGGTGTAACAGAAATACTCGATCCACCTCCAAATAAATCTAAAAGAGCCTCTTCCTCCCTCAGAAGTGATGCTAAACACAGAAAAGTAAAGAGTGCAACTGTGAAGTGTTGCAAACAAGCTGCACCTTCAGCTACAGAGGATGATGTCAAACTGCAGAGGAGCCCTCAGAGGGCGGGTCAGCTGAGAGAGAAGCTACTCAGACTGGCTCCTTCCAGTAACCAACAAAACACTCTCATTGTTCACAAGGACGACGAAAAAGAGAAAGACTCGCTGCCTTCTGTCCCGACTCTGAATGTTGAACCTGCCACTGAGAGCGAGAACGAGGGTGAGGATGAACGAGGCGGAGATGAGATACAGAGTGAAGGTTGCAACAAGCCTAATTCTGAACTGGAGGCTGACAGTTACAAGGATGAGGAAGAGGAGGTGTTGTTGGTACCTGACATCACTAGTGAGAGCTGCACGCAAGTGAGAGATTCCCAGAATAGTGAGTCTGATCCACACCGTCTGTCAGCTTGTAAAAGTAGCAGTTTTAATTAGTTTTCTCTGGATCTACTTTAACGTATATTTTATTTTTTATTTCAGCATCTTATATAATGCAGCACAATCACTATAATTTCACATTTTAACAGTTTCTTTATCCAGTTTCCAGCTGCCTTCACATTTCTTCTTACTTCCAGCTATTACTACATAAAAATGGATGTTCAAAGGGGGGAAGAAATGTCAATTATTACAGAATATATGTGATTTGTTCCATAGTTTGAGGCAGGAACAGGTTTCAAGTAATACTGTACACTTGATGGTGGCCACTAATATGATTTGTAACAAGTAGAATACCTCTTTAAGGGCATTGAGCACATACTTCCATTATTAACTGAACTTCAGACATGATCATAGAAGTGCACATATGATGAGTATGATTTGATTGCAGCATCTGGAAGTATCATATTACTTACCATTTAGAATTCCCACCAAGTATTTGAAATAGTCACCAGCTTGAGTGGGTTATTTAAACATTTTCCCATTACTTGCGTGTTTAAATCTAAATCTTATTTTCATTTCTTTGTAGATTTCTTTAGAAATCTGTGTGTGTTTTAAGCTCTGCAAACATTAAATCAAACATCTCATCAGACATTGTGTGCGATATTAAAAGTAAATCAAATATTACGCAAGAAAATTCACTCACAGGGCTCACACACCATGGCTGACATCAAAAGTAAAGAGGAAAGGATTCATTAAGGGTGAAGTGATTGCAGCTCAGGGGGGGACGACTCCTCTCCAGGCAGGAGTGCTTGTGCTATCCTCGCTGCCTCAGCTGTGACCATGTGATCTCCTCGATGTGGACTTCTGACATTATGTGTCATAAGAAATGTCTTCTTTTTATATATAAATATACATAAATGTTTCCCGTCTGCCTAGGATCCAAGAGTGTGGAAGACAAACGGAAAACGAGCCCTTATTTCAGCAGGAAACCCCCCACTGATGGTAATGTTAAAACAGTTCATTTAAATAATTTAAATAAAAGTATTAAATGTGATAGCATAAAGTATAGCCTACCTCAACAGTTAAGTTGACATGTCGACTGTCTTTACGCAGGCCTTAGCCCACCCAAGAGGAAGGCCTTCAAGAAGTGGACACCTCCTCGCTCACCCTACAACCTCGTACAGGAAACCCTGTTCCACGACCCCTGGAAGCTCCTAGTGGCCACCATTTTTCTGAATAAGACCACTGGTAAAAGATCCAACATACACAAACACACATTACATTGCGACATTATTGTACCAATGAGTACTTCAGTCTAGCTTTTCTCCTTTTTTTTACAATACTGCAGGCAAGATGGCCATACCAGTACTGTGGCAGTTCTTTGAGCAATACCCGTCTCCAGAGGTGACCCGGGAGGCCGACTGGAAGCCCCTGTGTGAACTCATGAAGCCACTAGGCCTGTATGAGCTCAGATCCAAATCAATCATACGCTTCTCAGGTGAATGTGCTCGTCTTTTATACGTGATGGATAACAGTATCCACTTCTATGCACATTAATTACAGTGCAGTGTTAATATGCTGTCACTGTAGATTTGTAATGTTTTAATCAAAATCAATGAAGCAATAAGAGTGGCCAGAAAAACCTCACAATCCCTTTTTTCTCCCGTGTAGATGAATATCTAAATAAACAGTGGCGTTACCCCATCGAGCTGCACGGTATTGGGAAGTACGGCAACGACTCTTACAGGATCTTCTGTGTGGGAGAGTGGAGAGAGGTGAGTCTAATCCTAACTATTTTGGATTACATTAGTTTTGCAATGTTCATTAATGCCAAATCTGACATTGTAATACTATTTTTATGTCAAAGGTGAAACCTGAAGATCACATGTTAAACAAATACCACGACTGGCTGTGGGAGAACCATGAAACACTTGGAATCTGAAACGCAACGTATGAGGAAGATTTGCTGTGGCGCAGCAGACAAGAAAATCAGTTACATCACATAAACAATACACATAACAATATTAATATTATGATGAATTTGCAATGTTAAACCCGCATCCCTTTAAAATTATGCTGTTTTATTTATTCCTTTTAAAAAGTTTTACTCAATGTGCAATAAAATGTTTTAAGTGGTTTAAAAGTTGATTCATGAGTGCATTATTAAGTTTTCTGACTGGTTTTCTTGTTCCATGTCTTTGTACGTAGATGAGATCTGAATAAATCTTCTGACTGTATGTGGTTAGTCCAATGTCACAGGCTAATAATCTTTCTTTTTGAGTGCACTGATGCATGACCTTACAATCCACACAGTAGCTTGATTTTAAATAGAGGAGGGCGGGGGGGGGACTTGATTCCCAAGGCAACTGTTGCCACCGCAAAACACTCAGTGAATGCACAAGCATGTCACGGTTTAATCTCTAACTAGTGCCAGTACAGTCATTTGCTGTATTTACATTTGGAGCTGTGTTATGATTTACTAGAAATGTGAATTGCAACTTTAAGAAGATAATTAAAAGTGCAGGATTTGACACTTTGGAGAGTTCCATTCCACGAAGACTTCTCTGTTGGGCGAAACAGAAGAAACTACAAAATGAGACTACGTAAGAAAACCACCTTGTTTTTCCATTTGTTGTCTATTTAGTGTTACCAGTAAACATCTTGAAACGTGCTGTGATTCTGTTCATCTCAATCTTCATTACCGCAGCAGCCATCTCTATAGCTTCCACACCAGTGTGGATCCCTCACGACACACTGCCTGTCCGGCAGAGTCGCAGCCTGGTGGTCACCCCCGTGGCATTTCCCAGCATCACAGACTCTGCCCGGCTGTGGACGAGCAGTCAGGTGAGCAGAGATTCACTGACACTTCATCCATTGTCTGGCTGTTCTCCTGTCTGTCTCATAGGAAGATGTTTGAGGTTAGAAAAAAAAAAAACATACACAAATCTGCTCTGTAGATGATTCCAAGACTGAACCCTTTACATCCACCTTTGGTCCACAAACGCACTGTCTGTCTGGAGACGCCAGCTGTTCACCACCACAACCACCAGAGGACTCTGATTATGCAGAGGAGAGAGCACCACAGGTAGGAGCATCTGACCTCACTACGATAGAGAATCACTGAGGTCATCTTTGCTTTGGAGAGCTGAGTTTTGAGTTCCTGACTTGTAGTTGGTTGATGTGTCAGGTATCATCAAGTGTGGAGAAAACCTTTTTATGGGACCAGCAGTGAGAGAGAAGAGTACCGGTAAGATAAACACTTTCTCTTTCATACTCAAAATCTCCTAAATGGGGATTGCATTTTATACTGCATATAAATTATACATCTTTAAGTTCATTGGTGACAAAGAAAAGCCGTTCACTTTCCTGTAGGAAGGAGTTGCGTGAGCAGTTAAAGAGGCAGATGGAGGAGAAAAGTGTAGCGCTGAGGCTGCAGCTGGCCGGTAAAGTGAAGGAAGCAGAGTATGTACGAGAAGTGGACCGCCTCGCCCTGTTCAGTGAAAGACAGCTGAAGATCCAGCACAGCAAAGCAATGACTGCTTACAGAGACGAGAACAAGAGGGTAAAGTCCCACATATACTTTGTGTTTCCACTGCTAATGCTTTATGTCCCTCACAATAGTATCCTGATAATGCTTCCAACATGCTGGATGCTCTCAGGTTACAACAATATAGGGAGTGTCTGAGGTTTTTCTCTTGCTGTGTGTGTGTGAGCAGCTAATGGAGCAGAGCTGGAGGGACAGAGCACTAACGCGCTCCCAGGAGACCCTGAAGGAGAGAGAGCTGCTGGGCCTCAACCCCATTAACTGGAGTGGAACACTGAAATAGGTCGAACCTCAACACCCAGAGTCAAAACCTCAGACTCCGGCCTCATGGATGTCAGATGAAAATGGGATGCAACATATACAGTGCGTGTAATTAGTGCTGTGATAGCTATTGAAGGAACTTTAAGAGGGATATTCGTAGGATTTTCTAAACTGGGACGAACCAAATGAAGCTCTTCAGCATTCCTCAGAATATATAAGAATGCCGATTTATCTCCAATCTTACTTTATAAAGGTTGTGTTATTCGCCACCGTGTAAATCTAAGTACTCCCCCGATTTAGATATGCACTCCTATAACATTATCAGACGGACAGTTGTTTTAAAAAATTTCAAAAATCAATGCAGCAGAACCAGAGATTATAGTTATGTTCCAAATCACATACTTTTTCTTTTAGTACATACTGCAGCTGCTCTTACAAAGTACGTACTGTTGCATGTAGTATGCATATAACTGGGACATGCTATTTTGTCATAACATTGCACCTTGAACTTTGACCCTCTTGCTCATATATAGGGCAGTAAGGGCAGCTGCAGTATACTAAAAGTAAAAAGTATGTGATTTGGAACGTAGCTATCCTAAATCTTTTTCTGGCATACTAAATAGTATGGTAGTATGAGTACTGGAACGCACAGATTGTCTTTTTTTATTCTGTGCATTCTTCTTTCTTGTCAAAACCTGGTGCCTACATTACCCACAATGCAACCCAATCACCAACAATTATGTTGCAGATTTGGATAGGTTGTGCTAGCAGTGGCTAATGTTGCTTTGAGCTACTAGCCTCAAGCAGAGATGAGGAGCACAGAGGTCTGGTAAGGTCACTTATTTCTAACTACACAGCCCCAGATTTTTTTTTAATTTTCAAACTCATAATCCTCTGCCCCAAACAACTTAAAAAAAAAAAAGACTTCATACAATATTTTCTACATATGGAGGAGTATTCCCCAAGACCTGCAAACAGACTTTGATGTGTAAAATCGGTGGAGTTCCCCTTCAAGCGTTTCTTTCTGTCACCGACTTCCTGCATGTCCTATAATTTATGATGCAACATGCAATTGTAGAAAATAATTTCCATAAGATTGAATGTTTTTCCTCATTCTGTTTATGTAAAGAGCTGAGGAAGCTTGACAAAATTCAAATAAAACTTCAAATAAAAAACATGAGGAGTGACAGACTTTTTATTGTAAAGCAAACAACGAATAATGACTGGGAAACTTTCCTCACTAGGAAAACCAAAGTAGATGGTCGGATAAGAAGTGATGCTTCAGTGGCTTTCTAACATGATTCTATTACAGTATATCTGCTAGAATTACAATTGAACAGACTAAAAAAAAACTGTGTTGGAAATACACACAAAAATATGAAAATGTCCGGAGCAAAATATGATTAACATCTTCCCAATAAATATTGCTTTCAAAATAAATGAAAAGGCAACAGAAAATGGCTTCAACCATCCAGATCAGAGCTGGTATTTACCGTAGCACAGTCCCTCACACACTCATTAATGGTCAATAGCAGTAGTGATAACGTCTTCCATGCCAAAGTAAGACAATAAATTAATACATAGGGTGTCGTACCTTTCATTCCAAATCCTATTTTCATGCATTATTACTAAAAAGAATCATTCGGTAAGTAAGGAGGTAAAAAGTCATTCAGTGAACATAAATAAGTGGCTCATAATGGAAATATCCCAGAGTTTCAATGAGCTTTCTTTTTGGGATGATTGAGGAAATTCCTAAAAATTCCCATATCTAACCACACGCCCATTGCAAGAAGCTTGAGTGTTGCAGTGACCCAACACAGCCAAACCGTACGTACCATTCAGACTATGGGAAACCCTCTGCTTCACAGCATTGACATGAAAAAAACATGATGGACGTGATGACTGGAGGTTTTGACTGTGTGGAAGAAAAACGACATCATTTTAACATTGAGGCCAGATGAGACATCCAAATGCATAATAGATTTTAACAATCAGTAGTGGTCTTCATGTCACCCTCGTTCCCAACAAAGTCGAGGTAGGGGATTAAGTTCGGCTCCTTTATATCAGTGCAGTGTTGCTTTTGTTATTCCTCTTCCAAGATTCACGGCTTCAAAGCCTTCAAGTTCTCACTTTTTTCCTGCATTATCCTATTCATAAACATAAATGAACCCGAGCCCTTTCAAGTAACTCCCCGTGTAAATCCCTGAAAGGCTAGCATTGCAGGGATAGTTTCTTGCCCCCAGTTGAATCTTAGTCACCTTAACCGGCTGGTATCCCAGTGTCCTTTGCTTCAGACAGTCTAGCGTCCCTTCAGAAATCCATCCAGCATGTAGTCTCCCTTTTCTGTCAGCCAGTATCCGGCCATAGCGGCTACGCCTCCGATGAAAATGGCCGTGAAAACCATGTCACCCTTAGCAGCGAGCGTAGCTATGGCACAGATTACAACGCCAAAGAACATCTGCTGCAGTACGAGGACCTCGTCGTCTGTCATGTCGTCAAAAAGCCCCTTCTCTGGGCCAGCTGAGGAGGTAGAGGAAAAGACACTTAGCCAACAGATCTGAGAAGCTGTCAACAATATTATGTGTTTGTATATTTACTGCTGCGGCTGCTTACCAGGAGGCTTATTTTCAACACAAATGCTATCTCTTCTAATGAATCCATCAGCACAGTCACAGTGGAAGGAGCCCTCCTCGTTGATACAGGCCTCATTGAGTCCTGGGCATGCTATTGCACGATCGCTACATTCATCTATATCTGTGCGAGGAAGCAAATACAAATTTTAAGGAAATCAGGAAGAAAGGTGCAGAGGTGTGGCACAGAATTTCAGTAAATAAGTGGTATATCCTTACCGAGACACTTTGCTCCTCTCAATTTGTAGCCACGTGCACATTTCTTACAGCGGGCAGGACCACTACCCATGCAGCCCACACATGCCTGGTCACAGCCTGGATACACAAAAGCAAAGTGGTCAACATTAGGTACTAAACTGGGAATTACGTGCTACATTTTATGAATAACTGAATTTGTCACACAGTGGAGAATGTTTCCATTTCCTCAAAAAACAGCATGAAATAAAGTTTACAATAACGACCAACTAGAGCAGCAACAATTAGTCAACAAAAAATTATTTGCCACGTACTTTGATAATTGATCGAATTCGTTTGCCATTTTTCAAGCAAAAGTGACAAATATTCACTGGTTCGACCTCGTCAAATGTGAAGATTTGATGTTTTTCTTCGTCATATATGACAGTAAAATGAATGTCTTTGGGTTTTGGACTGTTGATAAAATAAAAGTAATTTGAACACAAATTCCTTAAGCTGTGGGAAATTATAATTTAATATATATCACTACTTTATGGCATTTTATAGACAAAACAATAGAGTGCTGCAGGGATGACGCATTTATGTAAGCCAACCAGGAAGTTAGCATCACACAACAAAAAGTGAGTATACACAATGAGGCTGTAATGACCGACGAGTCAGCGTGATGACATTTAGCCACTTTCAATTCAATTCTTTTTTATATAGCGTCAAATCATAACAGAAGTTATCTTGTTAGCAATCACCTTTTTTAAGATGCAGAGTCCTCAAAATTCACGAATGGGATATTTACTGACATATTTTACCATTTTTATTGACAGTGGATAGAGTCTTGGAAAGGGGGGGAGAGAGAGAGAGTGAGAGAGTGGATGCGGAAAGGGCCACAGGCCGGATTCGAACCCGGGCCACCGCGGTCAGGACTGAGGCCTGTTACATGGGCGCCCGCTCTACCAACTGAGCTAACCAGGCGCCCTTTACTGACATATTTTATGTTGTAGAACAAAAGGCTTCTAACCAAAATCCATTAAAAAAACAAACAAACATTGACTTCAAGATGAGGGTACCGGAAGTGCACAAATGTTAACTAATTTCCAGGTTTTAGGACTTATTACTGCACCACTATTAATCAAGAAAATAATCAGAAGATTAATCGATAATTCAAATAACACTTAGTAGCACAGAAAACCATTCGTATTTTATTTTGTGATGAAATACAGTAGATTTTTTATTATAATTTCTCCAATTTTGCAAAGGTAACTAAAAACCTGCCTCTCATCACAAATAATTAAAAAAGAAAAATTGTAGTAACCGCAGAAAATCTAGTGACGCGTACTTGCATTTCATTTGGTGCAATACAGTTTGTTGAGAACAGCAACTACACGAGAGAACTTACCTCTGCATTCATATGCTCCTTCTGTGTTGTGACAGTAGGTGTTAGAAGGACAACGAGCCAGCTCTGTACCACACTCGTCGATGTCTAAGAGACATACAAGGGCAGTCAAACAACATACATCCACACAACTGGCACAGAGTCAATGAAATGTTACCAAACGACCTCTAAAGCCAAACTCACCCACGCACTTGTTGTCATGAAGGATCCAGCCGGGTTTGCAGTCAAGGCATTTGTAGTCCTGCGGCCCTGCGCATTTCTTACATGAGTGGTAGCAAGCTACAAAGGGTGAAAGACAAGGAGACAGTGGGAAGGTCAATTTAAGACGACCTCAACCAGGATTAAATACATGTAGAGGGTTGAAACAGTTGTATGAATCTCAGGCACCTGCACAGGCTCCTATGCTGTCGTTGGAGCTTTTCTCTCTGTAGTAGCCATCAGCACAGCTCTGGCACAGACGGCCCGAGTATCCCGGATCACAGACACATTCTCCGTCTCCAAGGCGAGTCCCCTCCCCCTCGCAGCGTCCCAGACCTCCACACACACCACCAGGGCTGGATGGACACTCTGTATTACATAAATATGCTATTAGTGGTACTCTGGGTCTAAATTAGCATGGTGATTTTTTACATCTTTATGAAGTCTACAACATTCTTCACATAGGACAACCAATGTGAACAAGTACGGTTTGGCATGGTAAGGTTTTCTACACTGCTATCAGGAAGCTTCTGTTTATGTTTTTCACACCTTTGCAGGAAGGTCCAAAGCGCCCAGGCGGACAGCAGAGTCTCAGCTCCTCTATGCACAGCCACTCAAACAGGTCCGGTGCCTCCTGCTGCCTATAGGACAAATACATCATGTCAGTCATGAAGTTAAAACATGTTCCTCTCACAGAACAACAAACAATTATACTACATAATACACATATTTACCTGTGGAACCACCATGTCTCCACTTGGTCTTCTATCTGCTCCAGCAGCTGGTTACATTCAAAATCGGCTTTCTCACAAGCGGCTTCAACTATCTCCAGGAGCCGAGTCTCACTGAAACAAGAGACTAGCAATTAGAGATGTAAGACAAAAGTAGAATAACAGAACAGATGCTTTCTCACCCCCTCCCACCCCAAAAGAAGAGTGGAGCCCTGCTCTGGTCCACCGAGAGAATTCATTGACCTCAGTGGACTTTAACATTTAAAACAGACCGCCATTCACACATTACAAAATATCATATAGATGTGCAGGGAAGACAAAGGACTTCCGAATTGATTCTGGATGGTACAAATTCAAGAAAGATAGAGGTTTTTCTTTTTGGTATTTGTGATACCAAGTATTGACTGACTGCAAAATCCCCATAGATAGAAGTAACTCAAAAAAGTGTAGGTGTAACTCCAATTAAACTTTCTCTTACCTGCGTGCATACTTAGCCAGCTTTTCTTCTTCCCAGGCAGTGTTTCCTCCCCCAAAGTTCTTGTTGGCTGTTATTTCCAAGCCCTTAAATAGGGGGAAATTAATTTCAAGACTCAGGAATACTGAAAAAGCTTGGCTCCAGAAGAAGACAAGCATGAACTGATGGTACATTAACTTAACTGCGGTACCTTAATGAAACTCTCTGTGAGTTTTCGGCAAGTCTGGCATGGCGCGGTCTGGACTCTCACCACAGAGAGCTCTGAGAGAAGCACCAGAGCAGGCAGGAACGGCCAGGCCCACCACATGATCCTTCACAAAACACACAAAACCAGTAATGGTATGGTAAATAAATAAAAATGTTCAGGTTTAAATACTTGACAGTGATCATCCTAGGAAGTATCATCAAATACACATGCCTTCAGAAGACATTAACTGGATGCTACGTACTATTACTGTATGCAGTAACGCAACAAGAACATCTGCACAATACAAAGCCATGCAATATATACTAGTTTTACTTTAGATAGATAGATAAATAGATAGATAGATAGATAGATCGATCCCCAAAGAGAAATAGAGGTGTCACAGCAGCAATTTACATACATCACAAAAACGTGCATCACTCACACAAACAACATGAGCTAAGTACAAAAAACACCGTATTCACAAATCTCTATATACATACCAACTAGGCACTATCTGCACTACCTGCAACCACCTCTCCTAACCACTGGTGCACTTTAAACTTACTTTACACTACATCCCATATTCCATTTTATAGACTGCACATATTACATCTATTTATTGTACACTACATTTTTTTATTGACGGACGGTACACGCTATGTCCATTCACTATGTTCATTTACTATGTTCATTCACTTTGTATATTCACTATGTATATTCACTATGTTCATTCACTTTGTATATTCACTATGTATATTCACTATGTTCATTCACTATGTTCATTCACTTTGTATATTCACTTTGTATATTCACTATGTTCATTCACTTTGTATATTCACTATGTATATTCACTATGTTCATTCACTTTGTATATTCATTATGTATATTCACTATGTTCATTCACTTTGTATATTCATTATGTATATTCATTATGTATATTCACTATGTTCATTCACTATGTTCATTCACTTTGTATATTCACTATGTTCATTCACTTTGTATATTCACAATGTTCATTTACTATGTTCATTCACTATGTATATTCACTATGTTCATTCACTTTGTATATTCACTATGTTCATTTACTATGTTCAGTTACTATGTTCATTCACTTTGTATATTCACTATGTATATTTACTATGTATATTCTGTATTTCTATTTATTGTTTAATAATCTTTTTGTACACCTGCACCTCTGTATCTGCACTTTGCTGCTTTGTCACCTGAATTTCCCCCCTGGGATTAATAAAGGTTCATCTTATCTTATCTTAACTACTACTTAACACTAGATAAAAGAAATAAAATATACAATAAAAATAGAATTAACGATATATCTCTCTCTATATATATAAATCTATATATATATATCTTTTGTGATGCATAATATTCAGTATTAATTGGGACAGTGTCAGAGTGGTTATAACTTCTGGTATTTTTTAAAGCTGTATTTTTGTAGTTTAAATAGATTGCATTAGTTGTAATATTAAGCACATCCTCTGTAATGCCAAAAATATTATTATCAAACAGATTTAAGTTATTTTTTATACCTAAACACATGCAATCCTCCAGTAGCTCAGTGCTGTTATATTAATTAAGTCTTTAAACACACTCCTCTCAGCCTGGTTGTGATGCTCTTCTTCCAGCGTTAGCTTCCTGGTTAGCTTAGCTAGCTCAGCATCAGCACCACAACAACAATCTGCCATCTAGCAGCTGGTGTAGCTAAGGTCAGCAGAGAGCTAGCTGCTAAGCTACGCTAACAGCGTCTCTGTCATTGTCTGCTAATCTATCCGGTGTCACTTTAAAGTCTATTGAACTCAGTCCCATAACATCCTCCTAATATATATATTTAACTATCTGCTAGGTGATGTTTATTGCTCTGATATTATCTAGCTAAGAGCTTCTTTTAGCTGATATATAATCTGTTTTTACCTTATTTCCTCGTCCGCAGCACCACTGAAGATGAAGATTGTCTTGTCTGCTGGATCACACAACGCAGGCAGGGTTTCACATCTTTGGTCACTTTTAATGCTTCAAATGTGCCATTTTTGTTGTTGGTTAAGCTCGTTAACGCTGGTGGTGTAGTGCTTATATGCACTAGGCTTGTGTGTAGAGCTGTGAGCTACTGGAGCTCTGCTGCTGCTGAGGATGAATGAATGAAGCAGCAGCTCTTCCAGTCTCTTCTCTCTGCTGCTGCAGCTGAGCACACACACAGGATGTGCAGGATGGCACCGCCCAAACCAGCTGGGGTTTAATTCATCAACCAATCAGTCACATTTTACATTCATGTTAAAATGCATTTAAAATACATTTTAAAGAGCCATATCATACAGTATGTTAACATTTAGAGACAATTCAAGTTATCTGCAATTACTGATTGAAAATTATAATTGTGAATATGTGTAATTATTTTTTATTTGTTAAAACCGTTGAACTGACTGCACTGAGAAAGCCTTGTGGGTTACAAGAAAGCTCCCACACCTTTTTTTTTTTTTTACTTTCTGCTATGGCATAGTGCCTCAATTTCTTGATTTTATGGATCTGGAATTAAAGGTCCCATATTATAAAAAAAGTGAGATTTTCATGTTTTGTTTTTATTATAAAGCAGGCTTAAGTCCTATATAAATACTGTGAAAGTATCGAAACACTCAATCCACAGGGAAATACACACAGCCCGTATTCAGAAACTCTGCATTTGAAACAAGCTGTCAGGATTTCTGTCCATTTGTGATGTCACAAATATACAATATTTAGACCCATTACACAGTTTTAAACGTAAACATTGTAAATGTGTCCCAGTTTATTCAGGGTTGCAGTGTATGTGAATGTCATCAGCTGACAGGAAGTAAACATGGACCCAAGCTGTTGCCTAGCAACACAATTCTGTTGCAATTCCGTCAAAATGTGCTAAAACGGAGTGTTTCAGACAGAGGGTGAATACAGGCATATTCAGGCTGACAGTATGAGAAACAAAAAGTTTTTTTTAACATTTCAGCATGAAAACATGTTCTAGTAGAAACACAAAATACAACTATGAACCTGAAAATTAACACGATATGGGACCTTTAAAGGTGTTATTGATAACATTTTTATGTAGATGCATATTATTTAAAAAAAATAATAATAATACATCCACATAGCCTTTAGAATGGTGCCGAATAAAAGTTTTCCTAAAAACAATTTGAATCAATTTGAACATTTTGGCGGGTCCAAAATGAATGTTTTGTTTAACTCTGTTGAAGATATCTGATGTTTGGTTCCCAATTTTAACAAGTCTTGTGAGCCAATAGTATAACGACATTGTCACAGTCAAATTGCATCGCTTATGTCGCTCTTTTAGCCAGAACACTCATGTTACTCAATCAGAAGCAGGCTTTCCTTTAAACATTGGATCAGAGATACACTACAATTTTTGAAGCAAGAAAAGATAAGATTTGGTCTACGAGGACCGAAGAATAATTTTAGCAGCATATGGCAACCTTTCATTACATATCTGCCTGAGCAGCTGTGAGATTGTAGTATGGTTTGTTTTCATCATTTCCTATACAATTTGTTTACCCCAAACTGCCGCGTACACATACAAACACACACCTTGTCCATTGTCGTTGTGTTATTTCTTTTTTTATTATTATTTTGTTTTATTATTATTATTATTATTATTACTATTATTTTAATATGGGGATTATTATGCTTGATTTTTTACGTCTGTTTGTTTCCTTAAAAGAAAAAGATGAAAAATGTTTTACTGTTTCTTTTGTACACAAAATGTGTTTTTTAAGATGTGAAACCTAATAAACAAAGTGGGGAAAAAAACGACATTGGTATCACGTGGTATCTCTGGGTCGTCAGTTAGGGTGGGAAAAAAACGGATTAATGGCTGAGATTGGTGGTAAGTGCCTGGCAACGACTTGTTGTGAAGTAAATGCAATGTAACGGGGGAGGGAGAATGCAACATCTAGTGGCTGAATGTTATCAATGTTATCAATAGCACCTTTCATTTTTATGCATGTTAAACAAATGTAAAGGTGTCGCTCTGCAAACACACATCTCATGTCGTGATTGTAATGAATAAGAATTAACAATCGTTTGTACAAAAGAGCATCTGACATGTTTCAGATAGATTCTTTATTCAATCCAACTTTACACGGTAAGACAAAACACAGTATAAAACAGACTCACCATGCCTATAGAGCAACTGAAAAACTTATGTATAAAGAAAAAGGAAATAGCTTATTTCTGTTTTAAAACATCTTCATGTCAGTACTTTTAGCAATAGATAGTGCATGCAGAATGTCAAACACTAGTAAATATGTTATGTTATGTTATGTGTTATATATTATATATATTAATGTTTTCAAATATATTCACCACAGACCACTTTGTCAAACTGTGTATCAATTGATGTGTTTTTAGAAGTAGTGTGTGAGCTTTTATTGTTTGAGGTTGTTTGTTTTATTTTTCTGGAGCAGCAAGAGCTCAAGCTAACAACTCATCTTTTTTAGTTGAAAAAGGAACTACTGTTTCCTCTGACACATAAAACACTTCACTCCTTTTCAACTAAACCCCAGATGTTTATATCAGCAAATGTAACAGCTGCAAACTGATATTGATTTATCTCCCAGAGTATCACTTCAAGTCATTACTGGCCGCTCATCCCCAAACTTGTGTCGTTCTTTGCTGTCAGACCCAATCCATTTCACTGACCTTGGGGCTCGAGTCAGGACTGGAGGGAGGCGTGATAAGACAGGGCTGCAAGGGCACTGTTTCCCCAGAGTCTTCAATTCCTACCCCAACACAACTCTGGGACACTCCTGCAAGGCGTAATACTGTTGTCCCTGCCGTGAACCCCGACAGCCCTCGTGCCAGAGCTCGGGATGCCATCCTGAGCCCCCCTGCTCTTTTCCGTCTGGCTGAAGCAGTAGCCATCTGCCGAGCCCCGGCCAGTTCAGTCAGAAAGCCCAGGCTCTGGGAGGGGAGGCTATAGACATGAAGGCCGCGGAAAAGTTCTGGCAGCGGCCGGAAACCACCCGGAGGCTCAGGTGGAAGTGATTCAAACTGCACCAACATGAACCGCTCGCCTGCGCGGCCCTGTAAATAGTCTGCTAGGATACAGCTCAACGAAGCAGTAAAAACATCTACGCAGGGAGAAGATGCAGCGCAGCTTCTTCCTCCCTTCTCTTCCTCCATGTCTCTATTCCTCTCCTTGGGAGTGTTTCTCTCCCAGCTCCGAACTCCCCACTCTTCAGCCCTTATCCAGGCAGCCTGGGTTAAGACCAGCACCACTTTGCCCCCCTGCCTTTGCAGTCGGTTCAGTCTCGAGTGGAGCCAAGGCACGGGGCCCAGTACGCTGAGCTCAGCCTGGCTCCACAGGTCTAGAGACACGCTGAAGCCCAGGGCCTGGAGGGACGAGCCCAGGTGACTCATCAGCTCTGGCAAAGCCTGGTCGTCATCAGGTCGGTACAGCAACACTACATGACCACCACCCACAGCACCTGAAATAGAGGAAGATTAGTTTGGGTGTTTTGAAATGGGGTTGTGTGAGGTACTTATCCATAGTCAGTGTATTACCTACAGTAGCTGACGGTCAGCATGCCCCCAGTTTGGAGAAGCAGACAGGAGTTACTACATGGGAGCAAAGCAATGTACTGCTGTGGACGTGTATTTAGAATATTTTATTACCTTGCCGTGAAACAGACCTTTCCGGCGGGGAACTGAAGCCGTTGTATCCATCTATGCGCTCACCAAAGCCACCAGACTCCATTGAAAAAAACTTAAATTTTACCTCGCAAAATAAGAGGGTTGCTGGTCTACTGCTGCCTCAATTGGTCAGTTTGTTTGTGTTATTGTGTAACATTGGGTAGTTCGGATTCAAAAGAATGTAAAATTACTGTTTTTTTCAACGGAGTCTCGTTGCTTTGGAGAGAGCATAGATAACGGCTTCAGTTCCCTGTCGGAAACATTAACGTTATAGTTGTCTAACGGTAAAAATATTCTAAATATAGCATACAATTAAACTGATATTGATTTTTTTAGGTGGGCCTTTCTTTTTGGTGGCTAAATGACGTTTTGCTGCTGGCCACGTCCACAGCAAGCATACATTGCTTTGCTTCTGTGCGGTAACTCCTGTCTCCTTCTCCAAACTGGTGGCGTGTCGACTGTGATCTATACTGTAGATAATACACTGACTATGGATAAGTACCTCATACAACCCCACTTCAAAACACCCAAAGTCCCCTTAAGAGCTTTTATCATGTTTAAACAAATAGTTAGTTGTCAGGCTTCCTCATACCTTTAACATCGTCTTCTTTCAACCATCTCCACATGTAGCCTAGAAGGGAAACAGAAGTACACATTGAGGTATTTTGCTAAGGTGCTATTAATATTTAATGACCAACAGATAGGTCATTAAAAACTGACCTTTTAGGACCCCTTGTATAAGATAGGCCCCTAGTATGGCCAAACACATCAGTAGTAGTCCGATGAGGAGTAGCAGGCTCCATCTCCATCGAGATGCTGGAAAATAAATAAATTATTAAGTACAGAAGTCTTAAAAAAGCATATTAAAGAAGTTTCACAGATACTGCTAAGTGTAGAGTGAATGTGTAATTATTTATCTGCTAATAGTTAAACATTAATCACACTTAATCTGTGTCTGGATAATAATTAATAGTCTCACTCGCAAATGGACACTGGGGCTCTAAGTATGACTCCATCCCCTTTATCTTTATCTAAAAGAAAAACAAGTGAAAGAGTTAGCACAGTATGTAGTGTAGGAAGAAGCAGTGGAACATGTTTATGATTATATTTAATATATCAGGACAAGAACAAAGATCACCTGAACACAAAGCAGAGGATGTGACGACACATTGAAATCTCCTGTTTTCTGAAAAGTAAATTAAGAAATAAATGAATGAATGAATGAATAAATAATGACCAAGAAGAAAGATTCATCATTAAACATACAATAATGTAAAGCATATGCAACTTACAGTTAATAATAACAACATTTAAAACCACGGTGGTCCTTCAGGGTGAGGGTTAGGCGCATGTTTGCAGTGGTGGATTGAGTATTTAGATCCTTTATTTGAGCGAAAGTTGCAATGCCATAATATAAAAATACTCAACTAGTCATGCATTCAAAATGTTACTTAATTAAAAGTCCATAAGCATTGGTAGCTTTATTTAAAGCTGTCAGATAAATGGTAGTGGAAACTCTGGAAGGTAATAAATAGAAGTACGTCCAAATTCTACATAAGTACAGTACCTGAGTAAATCTACTTAGTTACTTTCCAACAGTGATTGACAGCTTGCAAAGAAAGCTTTTGTTGATGTTTTTACCCAGTATCCACTGCGCGTTGCCCTCCAGCCAGCATCTACATGGCTGTGCAGTGTCTGTCTGGAGCCCGTCACTTCTTCACACTGGCCTCCTGCCACGTCTTTCTTGCACAGCCTCACCTCTGCGTCCAGTCTGCAGAGGGCAGTCATGTTCCAGCTCAGCCCTGTCCCACCGTCCCTCATCCGAGACTTCTCCAAAGACACAGACACACTGTGCTGCATTCTTTCGTGTGCATCTGAACAAAAAGAAACATTGCTATGCTGTGAAATAATTAATCTTGCAAATTTATCTTGCTCTCAGATTGACCTCAGTGAACTTTCTTTACCTTGGTGGTTTTTGAAAGGACAGGATTCACTTGGAAGCTTTCCATTGCACCGTACCTGAAAAAAGAAAGAAGAAAAAAAATCTATTTCCCAAATAAAATGTTTGACCTTTTTTTGTCAGTTATAATTAACATGTGAAGCTACCTGGAAGCACAGGCATGGTGCAACAAAGCTTGACGGAAAGACCATTTCTCTCTTGTCTTCGGGCTGCAAAGGTTAAAAACAAAGTTACACAGACAGTATTGATTTTTGACTAACAGAGCAGATTGAAAAGTTTAGCATTGACTGACCCACGCAAGATACTCTCCATATTTTTTCCAATACACCCGGCACGTGAGCTCGTCATCAGTGTTTTCCAGTTGGAGGAGGACCCCATTTCTCTTATGATCAGCTCGGAGTCTCGGAACTGAAACACCAACCATCATGATTTATAATTGAGCTGTATCACTCTACAAATGTGTAAAACTGGTTTTGCTGGCACTCAATACATGTTAGTCCAGATACACAGGCGGAGACAAACACATCTTACCAAAACATTTCTTTTCAGTCCCCTTTAGTTTCATGGAGCAAACTGAAAGAAGGGAGATTGATGGTCAGTGACATTAGTAAGCTGCCATTCATTGTCTTTGCTTAGACATTACAGCGCTTGACCTCACCGTCTATTAAAGATGGGATTGTGATATTTTGAATGTTCTGCATTCCCTCTGAATGCTCATGGACGTGGACCACAACAGGAATGCCAAACTTTGTTTTCTCTCTCAACAGCAGCTGCATTTGTAGGAAATATATACTCATGAAATATATACACATGAACTTTAAGTATTTAAATCAATCAGTAACAACAAACACACTAAAAGACAAAGACATTTTGGAAACTAGTCTTTGAGCACTTCAATAAGACGGAGTGCAGAACAGTGAGAGACTAGCAGTGGTGGAAGAAGTATTAAGATCCTTTACATAAGTAATACAACAATGTAAAAAATACTCCATTACAAATAAAAGTCTTGAATTCACATTCTTTTTCTCTTTTTTCTTTGCTTTTTTGTAAAATAATGGGCAAATTTACATCTTTGGGCCTCAAACAGTTATTCATATGAAGCCATCTGAGAAGTTTAGAGATGAAATGTTTGTGAAACTGCAAACAACTCAGACATCTGAAAAGTGGCAAAGTGCCCCAACCAGCCGCTGCTTTTTGTAAGGAGCCACAAGCTGAATTGTTGGGAACCACTGGTTTAATCTTAACAATGTGCTGTAGGCCTCTTTATAAGATTATTGTGTGTTTTATGCACAGTCTCAATCAGTAAATTAACTAGTTACTACATCTGTCAAATAAATGTAGTGAAGTAGAAGTTTAAAGTAATGTAAAATTGATATCACTACTGGAATAATATCTCAACATTTTCCTTAAAGGAACAGTGTCTAGGATCTGGCGGCATCTAGCGGTGAGGTTGCAGATTGCAACCAACTTAAACTTGTGCAAATACGGTGGCCGACGCAAAAATGTGAAAATGTGAACGGCCCTCTCTAGAGCCAGGTGTTGTAAGAGTAGCGTAGGACATTTGGAGTAGAGCCAGTGCATAGATTGTGTTTGAGTGTGTGTACGTGGGAGGTGAGTGGTGGAGCGAGAGAGAGAGAGAGAGATGCGGATGTGTGCAGTGGAGCAGAACAGAGTTAGTTTAGCTCTGAGAATATCAAGTGTGGTTAAACCTGCAGTAGGCAGAATATTTTTGGCATCATTGGGCAAAAATTCCATAATAACCTTTCAGCATATTGTAATTCAAGTGTTCTGAGAGATAACTAGACGTCTGCACCTCCTCGTGGCTCTGTTTTCAGGCTTTAGAAAATCTAGCCCGTGATGGGAGACTTTGGCCAATCACAGGTCATTTCATTGAGAGAGCGTTCCGATTGGCATGTGACCGGAACTGGGCGTTCCTTCACCAGATTTCACAATGGCGGCGGCGTCACAAACTTTCTCATTTTACAGCTAAACCGTTCACAACAAGATGATTCTGAAAATATTTGAGGTGAGAAATAGGCATTACAGTAACATAATATTGATTCATATTTGATCAGCGCTGCCTAGTTTGACCGTTTGGTCGGAGTTCGCGAGTGATTGACAGCCGGCTCTCATAGACGGCAGCTGGACAGCGGACCTCAGATCAGCTTGTTTTCCTCCGGTATGTGAAATCTTGCAGATGTCGTTATGAGCACCGGAGGACACAGAGGCACATGCTTTTTGTCAGGTTATCTGTTTCATGTACTACTGTCAAGATATAGCGACCGTTTTATAAAAAAGACTTTTTTTAATCAAATATGCTCCAATCTCGCCTACTTCAGCTTTAACTCCGGAGTGAGTGACGTTATCGACTCCGGCCCAAGGAGGAAAGGTTAACACAGTGTTTGTTTTTTCTGTTCTGGGCTACTGTAAAAGCGTGGAGGATTCCGTGAGAGGACCCGCTCCTTATGTAGACATAAACGGCTCATTCCAAGGTAACAACACCACAATTCTTATTTTCAGGTGATTATACACGAAAGAAAACATACATATAAAAATGTAATTCCATTTCTGCGAATAGATCCCCTTAAATGTTACACTCTGGTCCTTTAAGTACAATTCTTGAGCAAATCTACAGTTACTTTCCACCACTGAGACTAGTTAATTAATGAACAACAGAAACAACAACAGCAGAAACAACAATATTAGCTGCCTCATGTGTGGGCCGTTGAGAAGAAGTTTGGTCTGAACCGAAGTAGCTTGGTTTAAACTCAAGTGTCTTGCAGCTGTCAATGGAGCCTGGGGAGCTGACACACACTATCACCAAAGCTGTAACACAGAGAGTAGAGAAGAGGGAGAGTAAACTGAGTGATTAGAAACAGTATGTGTGTGACTTTGTGTGTGTTATGTGTTGAGCTTATGACTCTATACCTCTTGGCTCAGGAGGCACAATGTGACCACTTCCTTCTGCCATTTGATTCATGCCAAATAACTCCTCTTCATCATTATGGTCACCAGAAACCTCTTCAGAAACCTCCCTTGTGTTACTAACTTCTGCAACAACGATCACAGTCAGTAAACAGCCTACTACAGTGGAGAGCACAATGTTTTAAGACCACAACTGACAAGCTGACAAGTCAAACAAGTTTGATAACATTGCAGGGAGCAGCTACTCAAGAGATGACTTGACACTAATTGCAACACTTATTGTGATAAGGATGACACACATCAAGGAAAGGAAAAACAAGTTCAAGGTGTGTCAACCTATTGACGACAAAGCTACCTTGGACTGCGATGATGATTTGCAGGTACGGATCACAGTCTTGTGTGGCTGAACAGCGCAGAATCACTTTAAGCTGCACATCTGTAACATTCACCGTATCATCTGGATCGGGCAGAGCAGCAGCGTACTGAGAGTCTGTGGAAGAGTGGAAGAGTGTCTGCTTTAGATAAACTGTGAGGTTATTACCGTGATATGAGATGCACTGGTGTTGATGGTGTCTCTACCTGAGCTCACGTGGCAGTCAGTCAAACCCTGGAGAAAGAAAAGTTGTGGATGAGAATTGAATGCCCAACAAATCCACTCACCAGAAATGAAACTTGAGTAGCGTAGGTGTCGACAGCGGTGAAAGAGATATTCAGATCCTTTACATGAGTAAAAGCCATTGACTGCAATACATTCTCATTTCAATTTCAAAGTTTCATACATAATAGCAATGGAAACTACAGACAGGTGACATATCAAAGTATATATAGTATTTCAGTAAGAACAGTGACTAAAGTGATATCTGCATTTAGATCTACTGTATGGGAGTGGAATCAGTTTAGGACCACCATTATCAAAACACCAAATGAGGGACTATCTTTAAGAACAATGACGCTCCATATGCCATATGTTGTTCCCAACCTGTTTCCTTAAGGTACACCTTCTCTATCATTGAGTAAGCTGACGACCCCTGAGACTAAGTGACATAGATATTTCTTATCATATTCAATGCATAACAATAACAGTACAGAACAACTGATAAACTGTATAATTAGCCCAAATAGTGAACGCAATAACTGCAGGAAGTTTG
This sequence comes from Sebastes fasciatus, assembly GCF_043250625.1. NCBI lineage: Eukaryota > Metazoa > Chordata > Actinopteri > Perciformes > Sebastidae > Sebastes > Sebastes fasciatus. Next base: position 17,109,841 of record NC_133802.1, on the reverse strand, counting down.
TGTAAAATGAGCGATTTGGATGAATTTTTTAGCAGATTATTTGAATATTGCATCAGAGATGAGTTTTCCTGTATACAATTATCTGTCTGTATTATGTTTATTTTTTAACAATCATTCATACTTAAAGGGACTGTTTGTAACTTCTTACACGTATAAATCTACCGGGTCGGTTTCCCATGCGCGCTCGCATTTGGGCACTCACGTGTGGCCGGAGTCTCTGCTCCTCTGCCTGCTTGCCTTCACTCACACACCGCACGCTTTCTCGCTGTCTCGCTCCACCTCTACACGTGCAAGCGCACACTACACACTGCAGAAGAGATGGTTTAGCTCTGAGAATATTTAGTGAATGTAAAGTGGACGTTTGTGCAGAAATAACTGCTGCAGCTCCTCCAGACCAACAGAGGTTTCCCGTGTCTTGTGAAGTGACAGGGTTCCGCAGCGAGAAATGTTATCGTCTCCGACCGGGTGCCGGTGTACAGTTGTACTAATCAATAGGCCTTTTTCACAGCATCCTACATTTTGACTTGTCATAGTAGGCAAAGCACAAGTGTTACTGATACTAACGACGGCTCCATTGTATTCAAGTGTCCCAGTGAGAGTGACCGCGAGACAGCGAGCCAGCATGCACAATACCAGGAACCTGAAACAGAAGCCGCTAAATGGAATTCAGCCACCAATTGATTATTTACACCTTCAATTTCAAGTGTTTCAGTTAATGCTCCTTTATACTTCTACTTCTTGTGCTTGTATGTGTATTTGACACTACATAATATTGATGTTCTTAGGGGTTGATTTACATCTCTGAAGCAAAATTCAGAGAAAAATCTAGCTACAACATCCCTTCTTGGAAACGGAGCAGTGGAGTAAGGTGTCAGGCACAATAGTAAATAAGTAATGGACATTAAACTCTGATATCTCTTTCTCTCCCTCTCTGTCTTGTCTCTCCCAAAAACCTGTATCCTGCACACTAAATTTTGTTATTCTGCATGTATGGATTGGTTCAATTTTTCATCGACAACAACTTAAAAAAAAAAGGTGGAGGTAACACACTTAATTAAGCAGAGTCCAAGTAATATTTATTAAGTAAAACTAGATCAACTAAATTCTAAACAACCTATAACTGTTTTTTATTTAGCTGTTGTCTTGTATTATAAAATGCACCATTTTACAAATGACCTCATAAAAAACATCAAACAATAATAATATATTATAATAAGCCGTTATAAATTCACTACCGAGTACATAATACACAATTACACAAAATCTATAGACCTATCTGTTCTTACAGATTGAAGTTATTGTTTGAGGTTAGTACAGCTTACTGTATGTACACATCCTATCTTAGTTTTAGAAACCTCGATAAGAACTTAGAAACCAAGATACTGTGACATTTAAACCAGTCGTTCTCAAACGTTTTCACATCAAGGACTCCTAAACCGACACAAATTAGACCACGAACCCCCATCTGAGAAGGGTCTCCCATCTGAGAGTTGTTTTTTTTTGCTTTAAGATGTTTTATTACAGAAATTGCATTAAATCCATGACCAAAATAGTCATACATTATTATTATTATAACATTATTGTTATTGTGTTACTTATGGATGGAATTATTGTGAAAATTAATTATTCCCATATGGGGACCCCCTGGAAACCCCTCAAGGACCCCTGGAGGTCCCCAGACCCCACTTTGAAAACCACTGATTTAATCATCTTCATGGTGCAGAACGACACAACTGCACACAGATCATCATTGCTTATGATCATGTACACAATATGGGATATGAATTACCAGGTTTGTCCATGTTTATGACATATCCCGAATATGATTTAAAAACAAAATGAAAAAACTCAAAACCAGGATGTATTGCAAACAATAAATCTGTGCAATATTAATACACTGAATGTGAATACATTTATCTGTGCAATATATCCTTGATGCAATATACACCTCAAGTGCAACTTTGTTTACATTTATTTATATACTCTACCTATTTTACAAGTGCAATTACATCTGTTTACATTAAATCTATTTTTATATTTTATACTTCTAGTGTAACACTTCTGTTTCTATTTATTTATTACATCTACTTTACCTGTTTTATTTGCTTTATAACTATGTGTGTGTTTTTACCAGTTATATGTTTTATCTGCCTCGTTTAGTCTTGTCAAGTATTTGTTTTAAAGCACTGAACCAGAAGTGGCAACTGTGAATCTCGTTGTATTTAATACAATGACAATAAAGCTTTCTATTCTATTCTATTCGTGCACATGTAAACGTTTTGACTTGTTACCTGGCTACAGGTGAGTTCAGGTGCGTCCAGGTCGATCACCTCCAGCGCGCTGGCGGACATGAGCAGCAGCCAGACACGCAGCAGTGACAGCAGCAGCAGTGGAGGGAGAGAAACATGATGTGGCTGTAGGAGAGGAAGAGCCATGTTTCTGGGAGAGATCCACGGCTAGATCTACTCTCCACATCCGAGACACAACGAGGAGAGCCCGGTATCCTCACATCCACAGCATGGTGGTGATATTTCCTCGGAGAAACCAGTGACCATGGCGTGTCCAACACAACACCAAACTGTGTGTCGCTCCTGGGACGTTGTTCCACGATGATTGACAGCTCTGCAGGTGGGCGTGTCCCAACGCCACCTGCTCAGGTGAGGGTGGATGAAACGCGTCACAACAAGTTCCTGCTTGGCTGTCATCATCATTCAGTGGAATTGAGGTCATGACAGAAATATTAGATTTATAACAAGGCCAAAGGCAGATGTGATGATTGTTGTCAGATTAAACATGTTTTGATGAAGCAATGAGATTAAGTCAAATGTTTCTCACAATGCCACTTTAACTGTAAACTACCTTGGCACCTTGGTTATGAATAGACACTGTTGTGTGAAAGTTTTTCAGTTGGAGTGCAAAAGTTAATTATTAACCGCAATCAATGGTCGGTTAAGTCCAATGTTGTAGATTATAGTTTGTATTCTTGCTTATCATACTGTGCATTATAGGTCCCTTCCTCCACCTGCGTTAACTGTGATCCTTTAGAGAGAGCAACCATAAAATGCAAAATCATTGTGGCTCTTAAATGTATTTGGCGGTTTGTGCCAAAGGAAAGGTTCAGCTCTTTATTTTATGGCCTTAAAGCTATTCCCATGTGATTAAACTGACTAACAGACAGTGATCTTTATTGGGGATCCAATCATATATACTTAAAATTCAAATGAGTACTGTATTGGAAAATATGAAATAGGCTCTTTTCCCATCTTATGACAATTTTTTTATTACCCCAGTTCTGTTACTTTGTGTGATTTACACCTTAAAGCAGCAGTGGGTAGAAAAGGAACAAATATGATTTTAAAACAAAGTTATTTTTATTGTGTGTATAGTCGTGTATTACTCATGTTGCAGAGACAAATCTGTTTACACAATCACATTGTGGGGACTCGCCTTCCTTTTGGGGACAAAATGCACGCCCGCATATCGTAAACCATGACATTTTAGGGTGAAGACTTGGTTTAAAGCCACAGTGGGTAGAAATGGAGCAAATATGATTAAAAAAAGTTATTTCTATAAAACGGTCACTATATCCTGACAGAAGTGCATGAAAAGGGTAATCTGAAAAAAATCCTGTGCCTCTGTGTCCTCCGGTGTCCTCCGGTGTCCTCCGGTGCTCCTAATGGCATCTGTAAGATCTCACTTGGAGGACTGGAGGAAAACAACCAATCAGAGCCGAGCTGGAGCCTTGCCGTCTCTGAGCAGCTGTCAATCACTCGTGGACTCCGATCAAACGGTCAAACTAGGCAGCGCTGATCGAATATCAATCAATATTCTGTTACTGTAATGCCTATTACTCTCCTCAAATGTTTTCAGAAACATCTTGTAGTGTACTGTTTAGCTGTAAAATGAGAAAGTTTGTGACCCGGCAGCCATGTTGAGATCTGTTGAGGAAATACCAAGCACCGCCCACCAGCCAAAACACACAGCCAATAAGAACGCTCTCTGAAATGACCTGTGATTGGTCAAAGTCTCCGGTCACAGGCTAGATTTTCTGTCTTTTTTGTCAGTCTATAAAAGTTATTAAAAGTGTGCCTTAGTTCAGTGTCCACATCAGAGGAAGTTACTCTCCTGAGACTATGAGACTAACCATTACATGCTGAACATGATATTCCAGTGTTGATACTGTAAATGATGATTTACTTCCTTAGTATTCCTGTCAAGAAGGTCAGAATCCTGGAGATTTGTTAATGTTGTGGTCGTTCAGTGTAACTCAAGTGAATAAACAGGTTCAAGAAAACACATGAAGCTTATAAAAAAAGACACTGAATGCTGAAAAACAGATTTCAGTCATATAAAAGCAGTTTTGCCTTGGCCATTTCAGTAAGTGAATCTCTTTATTTATATATATTAAAACCATTTTTATTATCTTCCATTCAAAATGTTCTAATGCCAACAGTGCTGAACAAATATTTCTTCAAGGGGCAATCAGATGTTTGCTGAATAAAGAAGTGCAGCATGCTGTGAAAAATAAATAACAAAACATTGATGGATTAATACTTAGTTCTTAGTAGGCAGTATGTATGTGTGCACAGATTTAAAGGGGCCCGATTATGCTTTTGTGCATTTTCCCAGTCCTTTAGTGTGTTATATATTTTTTTGTATATGTGAAAGGTCTGCAAAGTCCACGCCAAAGAGAGTTACTCTCCCCCACAGAAACACTGCTCCTGAACTGCCTGAAACGCCTTGATTGAAGTCCCGCCTTTTTTTCTGTAACACGGTGATGTCACCAAGTAACACAGTTTGCCTAGCAGCTAGTATGGCATGCCCTCAAACAAAGCTAGTTAGAGCGGAGCTGAAGCGGACCTGAATAGTTAGGTTCAGCTGAACAATCATAATAGAGAGGGCCAGCTGACCAATCAGAGCAGCCTGGGCTTTTCGGGAGGGCGGGGTAGGAACTCAAACAGAGCGTTTCAGACAGAGGGTGATAAAAGGTATGAGAAAAGTAAACAGTTTTTTGAACATTAAATCATGTGAACATGTAGTAGAAACCCAAAATACAAGTATGCACCTGAAAATAAGCAGAATACGTCTTCTTAAATAATAAGTTTCCCATACTAAAGGCAACAGTAGTAGTACATGACCACATGAATTAACTGCCAAATGGTCGAGCACACTTCAATACAAGTCACTTCATCTTTCCACCTGTTGCACTCTAACACTGGCGATCCTCGGACAGGTCTGGCTCAACGTCCCTGTTTAGAAAATCCTAAGTAAATGTGCTTGTTCCTGTATTCTGCAGTCATAAAGCTAGTCACCTCTGCTGTTGCAATATTTTCAAACATTAAATGCATCATGAAGAGTGAGGTATAATTTGCAAACAGATTTTCATAGTGGTTAGCATATTTGCATACAGTAGATAAGACAGGTGTTCACTATGGCTCATACACGAAAGCAACATAAAGAGCCTCTTTTAGAGGCTAAATGCGGACAGGACAGAGTATTTACCTATTCTTAATATGCAAAACGAGTGGTGGCGTTTTTCACATGATGGGTTGTCAAGTAATGAAAAGTTCTTACAGAGCGTTTGGCTCTGAGGCGCTCACAATGGAACACCGGCTCCCGTATCTCATGTATCATGTTTCCAGCAGAACAAAAGTCTGTCCCCATCAGACAGGTGAAACTTGAGATTAAAGTTTCACTGCTCACCATGGCGACTAGTGGAGAGGCTCATGCTCTTGTACAGTTCCTAGCCTGGCCATGTTGGCTGCCAGTGGCAACTTGAGCCTGCTTTTATCAGACATCATGTTTGCTGAAGGTGTGACGCTCAGCTCTTGCATTTTCTTTCCTTTCGTCTGAGGCAGCAGTTTCTGTAGTCTTTGGGCTAGCTGCCGTGCTAGCCATATTGACAGCACTTTAGACAGGAGCCTGGGCCAGCAGTGCCACCTGAATTTACCAGTTTTTGTCTGTCTTCTCATCCCTCCCAGCTCCTGTATCAAACCCCGGAAATCCTGCGGTAAGCAGTACCGAGGGACACCTCTGAAGGCCTTTGGGATGTCCCTGCTGTGGCAAAGACCCTGGAAGTAGACAAGGGCCACTCCTTGACCGTTGCCCTCCTGCAGCGCCCCCTCTAGGCAGGCCAGAGCAGCCGTAAACACTGGTGCGATCACTGTAGAGGGCTCCCTCTGGGTGTACCAGTCTTTATCATCACATAATTTGACACCTTTTTTTCTTGCAGCTTTCTCTTTTTTGTTTTTTCTTCCATTTGGTTTCAAAACCTCTTCCACCTCTACTCTTATTTTCTCATGTCTCACCTCTGCTTTGCTGTAATCGTCCATTTTTTTCTCATTCTTATCCATCTTTGCCCTCTCCTCCCTCCACTTCTCATAGGTATTTGTTGCTCCAGGGCTCCAAATAATCAACACTTTTCCTTGTGCCTTACGCACGGCTTCCCACTGCCCGTACAGCCAGGGGAGTGGACCCAGATCTGCTACTCCGGTCCCGGTCCCGGTCCCAGCCTGCTTTTGTGAGCTTTGGGCCCACAAAGCCATGTGCACTTTGGCACTTAGTTCCCCCTGTAGGATTGAGGCTAATGCACACACGGCAGAGACGTGGGCTGACTGCTCTGATGAGCACACCAGCAAGACTGGCTCCTGGATACAGAGCCAACCTGGAGAAAAGGGGAAAATTCAGGAGAGAAAAAAAAAAAGAGATTATTTATTATTTGTTGGCTGAATTACAATTCTTCCTTTTTAAGATTGTGAATTTAGCAAAGTTGCAATCAGGCATCAATCAAATAAATCAATTGAGGCAACACAAAATCTGAAGATGGAGACGTGCAACCACTCAAAGACAGAGAGGAACCGACCTGCAGCTCCACTCTTGGTGAGACGGTGAATGAGAATTCCCAGCGATGCAACAGTAGCCACTAATATCAAAGCTGCCACAGCATACATGCCACATCTGTTGTGCGTGTCTGTAGAAACAGAAAAGGTGTGTTTATTTAATTTGCAGGAGTTGTGTGTGCATGCATGCAGTCATGAACTGATGCACAAAAGCTCAAGCGATGGTAAACTTGAGACTCACAGTCCGGACACAGAATTCTTCTACCACGAAGAGCAGGATCCGACTGCCACACCTGCAGAAAAGCAGATTAAAAGAGTGAGAACAGAGAAAAGGTAACGCCAGAAACACCTGTCTCACGGGCATGCACTTTACCTGCACACACGGCTTCCCAGCATGAAAATGAAGAGGCACATTTATCCTCGTCTCAGCAGTATTCTCTTCCTGTAAAATGGATAATAGTCACACATTTACTTATTAAATTACCATCTTTTCCCACTCTCTCTCTCTTTAGCTCTTTCTCTCTCACAAACAGCTCGGCCGCTAGGCACACGCGCAGTGCGTAGGGCACCAAGTGCCCGAGGGGGCACAAACAGCCTGGTCATAACACTGTCATTTGTCACTGAGGTGGACGTCGCGATAACTTTGGAGTGATATTTAGCCCTTCTCCCAGTAAGCTAACATGACATGTTTGGTATCAATGGATTCATCGCAATATCAAGATTCATTTGATACCTGTATATTCGCTATCTTAAAAACTGAAATCCGGACTGAACGGCCTTCAAAAGACAGTAATGTTAATGCCAGTCAGATGATCCACCATCATTTTTAGAGGGTTAAAATTAGGCCAAGTAAACCAAGAACTGAGGAAGAGAATAATTCCAGTTTTAAGATCATGGTGATCAATGAGACAGGCAGAGTCTAATTAAAATATAACCTATGGTTCTATTTTTCACTTTTAGATAATTCAATTATGTTGGAAATAGGCCTACCAGTAGGCTGCAGTTGGATTTTTGGCCTATTCAAACAAGACAATTTCATTTAAAAGATATATATCACCTTACCTTGTTTTTTTTGTTAATGTTACTAGTGCATTCTGGTCAGATTTAATTATTTTTTTTATAAAAACAAGATTTGCTCTTTTTAAAAACAGAGTCTTGAAAAAAAAAGGGTGTCTCACAATCAAGGTCAATATGGTAGATTATAAGCAGGTAAAGCAGGCTTCCGCGCGTGCCGAAAGAGTGCAAGGACACCAGCTAAAATCCTGCCTAGGGCACCAAATTGGTCAGGGACAACTCTGCTCACAATCACATGCTTACCATTGTCACTGAGTGGACCTGGCCCATGGGTGTACATCCTCTCTTATTAAGGACACAGAGTTGAGCCGAGAACTTTGCAGGAACGAAGGAAGTGAGATACAAAGACACACTCTGCCTGCCTGGTTCAATATACACCTCCCATGAAGACATATCTGTGAAGGACAAGGAGAGAGGGACACAGATACATTGAGAATCACAGCTATCAGGAAAAATAATATTTTTTTTATCCTATTTGACTCACCAGCCTGGAAGGGGCAATGGATGTGATGACTGCCTTGTAGAGAAAACTGTAAAAATGAAACACAAGTATGTGAATCTGCAACTAAAACAATTTGACATGTTTCAATCAATGCAAGCACATCTGGCTAATTCTCACCTGCACACACATCTGAGGGTGTTTGTCCACTGCAGATGTGTTATATACCTGTTGAGGAGACACAGTGGGTGTTTGAGAAAGCTTTATTAGTTTCAATCAGGAATTTATCACCAATATCAACAGCAGTCCAGCCAGACTTACCAGGCTTGTTTCATCGTCGTTCTCCTCCTCCAGTGTGGAGTTGAGTACAGGTGTGCAGAGGTGTTCGTATTGGCTCCAGCAGAGGGAGGCAGAGACCTTCAGGTCGCACTTGGAGCGCCACATCAAACTTGACTCGAACGGCGTGACTTCAGAGGACAGCCAAACATCTCCGACATCTGTTGAGGACGCAAATGTTTACAACTGTGGTTTATCCAAGGATGTAAAATTAACCTATTAGAAATTAACCTATTAGAAATTTATTTGGAATTACTGCCAAATTACCCCAACATTTACATCAAAATTGACTAAAAATGACTTTATTATAAACATTATTTAATAATGAAATGCTGAAATAGCATATAATGGTTAAAATAGGGCCGTTTGGCTTGAGAAGCGGCAGTGTGCTGCTCTTCATCGGAGGTAGAAAACCAGAACTGATAGAAGATACTTCTGATCAGGCACAAATCTCACCATTTTGTGACTTAATTGTCTACACAAATGTAACCTGGTAGCTAATGTAATGATTCAGGGACTTTTTAAAGAAATTTCAAAGAAGTTATTTGCTAATTATTAACTATTTACCAGCAGACATGGAAATAAAGCATATCAATCAACTTTGTATTCTTTTCCTGGAAATTTATTAAATAAATTACCAGCTATTGGGAAATAGCGGAATATAATTATTAAATAATGTTTATAATAAAGTAATTACATTTTGAGGTAAATATTGGGATAATTTGGCAGTAATTCCCAAAAAAATTTAAAAAGGTTACTTGCTAATTATCACCTAATTACCATGAAATGTGTGGGCCTGTAAAATGAAGTGTTATCACATATTTCTCACCCCCTCTGGTGTCAAGCCATGCAGTTAGTTTGGGTTTTTGTCTCTGAAACTTCACTCGTCATCCCAATACAATCCAGGTGAATGGAATTAAAGAGACTATTTGGGAAATACCAATGCTTATTCACTTTATTGCCAAAGCTTAGATAAGAAGGTCGACGCCTCTCCCATATCCAATGAAGTAGCTAGCAGCCCTAGCTCCAAAAGTCCCTAAATCTAGAGAGAAAGTTGCCAGGTCTGTAACACACTGTAACTCGTCCTTTCAGGGTCATGTCTAGAAGGGAGCCCACAAACTGCAAATTTTGATCTGAGATCTACGAAAACTTGCAAAAGCTCTCGCGAGACTCGCTGCCCGACGACCTATCCTAACCTTAACTATTTGAGATCAACGCCTAACTTTAACTATTCGAGATCAATACTTTACCTTAACAATCATGAGGGTTTCCCAAGTTTGCAGGCACTCTTTTAGCCACTACATCCCTTCAGGGCTCCTTCCAAAGACACTCCCCCAAAATGATTATCATGAACCTAAGCATACCACACCTCCTTTGGTCATCTCTCATTCCAGTTTGCCGCTCCTACTGACTGTAATGAGTTACAGAACATGCTAAAACTCCACACCCTCATTCTGTTACCCTCTTTTAATAACTCATTACAAGCAATACTTTCTGATCACTGCACCTGCTTTTGAATTTGCTTGTATCAACTTGCCTTCTGTCGCTGCCTCTTGGCCAGGTCTTCATTGTAAATGAGAATTTGGTTCTCAATTGACTTACTTTGTTAAATAAAGGTAAAATAAAATAAATATCATAATGAGCGTAAACAACGAACATGGCTATTATTATTACTCACAGCTGTCAAGCTGGTACATTATGGAAGACTGGTGACGTGCAATGAGTGCACGGGCAGAGTGACCGCGGGCAGGTAGGTAGACAGGCCTTTTATTACAGTCCTGCGACAGCAACAGATGCCGTTTTTTTTCTCCCCCTTTTTTTGTCAGAGCATTTGATTTGTTTATAGCTGTTGGGATGTAATGAGAATTAAAATTTTTGAAGAAGATTACCAAACGTAGCTTTAATTGACTGCTGGCTGTAGCCTTATATTCACCAAACAGATACAAGATCTTCTCTAACTCTAACTAGAAAGCAAATAAGCCTATTTCCCAAAATATCGGACTGTTCCTTTAAATTTGCAATGCAAATGTTAAAACCTCAATACCAACTAGTCTTTCCAGAAACAATGTCTTCTGTTTCTATTGTAGTTCCACTGATAGGAAAGAGAAATAGTTCCAGTGAAAACTGAACACATGAGGTCTGTATTTTCTTGAATAGCCGGCCGGTTACATTGTTTCTGAAAATACATCATTGAGTTTTTTCGAATGTATTTTTTCAGTGCTGTAAGCACCACAAAGTTCCCTTCACCCGTATGTCTTAAAACCTTGACACACATTAAACCAAAACTATCTGCACGGATAGATACCACTAGGTAAATATGTATTTTTGTAATTTCAGTGAACTGACCCTTTAAAAATAGCAACTTTAAAACTAAGGATTTTCTCAAAATACAATTCTCTAATAAAACTGGTGTGCTCTAAAAAATATATGACAAAACAGGAGCGAATTCCAATTTTACCTCATCTAGCTGGCTGAGAAGAGAGACTACAGTTTGTGAACTAGTTTTCAGTACACAATACAGTGAGCTCTGTGACCAGCAAGGCAGCTTTGATGCATTTGAGACACAGAAAGAAATTACATAAAGAGTATGAACTGTAACAAGATCTAAAACTGGTCTTGTGTAAGACTGCAAGACTCCATCTAACAGATGAAGGGGAATACCAGTTTTGTATTTCTGAAGCTTGAGACACAGTGTCTCAGTCGTCCGTGGTAAACTGACAAAAGTTCCCAACAAGATCGTTTTGTTTTCAATCCGACCCTGACATTAATCATCTGTCACACCCACCTGTGAGGCTGTCATTTTGAAAAGGGCACTTCTTTTGTCGCTTGGAATCTGTGCGGGTGTAAAATACCTGTTGATGCAGACAAGACATGTACAGGCGTGAGAAAAATAAAATAATAATTTTGACTGAATAGAAAAATAAATGGAGCTGAAAGTACCTCCACACACACACAGGGCAGCAGGTAGGGGATGTTAAGGAGAGCGGATCGAGACTGAGATGGATCAATCTGAAAAGAACATACAAATATGTTACAGAAAAAAATCTTTCTTTAGTGGGTACAAACTAAAGTTCACACATGCAGATAAATGTGTCTCTGATACTTACAGTTATTAGTTTGGAGTCTGAACTGCAGTGCCCTGCATCTTTTTGGTAACACCATCTGGCGTGAACTTTGTCTCCAGGCTCCACGGTGACAGAGATGGATTTAGACGACCGGTTCACAGACAGATCAAAGTCTGGTACGGGATCTAAGTCACAGAAAAAAGTGATATAATACAGGATATGATCATCAACGCTGATGGGTCAAAACATACAGATGGAAAAATGTGGATACGGGAGTGAAGCTGAGAAACAGTTAAGTTGTTCTGATACATTTCTACCCTGATGTGCGTGTTTTTCCAGGATTAACAATGATCCCAGTCACAGGGCGTGAGAGGTCACTGAATGTTTTGAAGAGCATAAAAATGAAATGAATCATATGCTGCAGCAGATTTTTTTGCCATGGTTGTGTGTGTACGATTTATTATTTGAATAATAAATAACAATTCACAACATTTATGTTGTTTTACGTATGTATTTATGTTGTGTTTTGTTTTACAAAGTTAGGAAAGCGATGTTTAAGTCAAGCCTGATGTTGCCTTACACATAAAATAATCATCCCAGTCACTTCCACACAGTGAGACATACAGCTTATTAATAAATGGTATCGGAGCAGTACTCTATATCGGCCGATAGCCAAAGCCCAGGTATTGCTATCGGTATCAGGACTGAAAAGGTCGGATAAGTGCATTCCTATACCGAGGAGCATTGGAGCTGTTCTGGAGGCTCGTAGTGGCCCGACACACTTCCTGAGACACTTTGTGTTGTTTTTTTTCCTTTAATGTGTCACCCATCTGAGACAGGATATATCACACCTGACTCTTACATTTCCTTTGTGCTACACAGGCTGCTCTGATGGAGAAAGAATCGTGGAGAGTGTATGAAAAAAAAAACATCAAGCCTAAATATACAGTACCTGGTACTGTGTAATTGACACTGCAGTTTGTTGATGTTGTGCTGTAGGACACGGAAACAACACCATCTGCTTCAGCCTCGACACAATTATGTACCAGCTCCCACTGGAAAAAAACACAAAAAATACACCATCATCATCAGAATTGTCTTAATATCATGACAGTATGTTTGAGCCAAAAACAGGAAAAATCCTCTTACCAGAGCAAATCTGGTATCACTTCGTGGTTGCTTGACACGGCTGACACACCTGACTTCTGTTTCACCCGGTTGTATTTCATTGTCACACTAAGAAAGAGAGAATAGAGAAAGAGACATGATACCATTGTGTTCCACCTTGAACTACTATGAACTGTATAGGCTCATGATGGCATTTACAGAGTTTGGGGCAGGTGCAAACCTTTTTTTGTCTTTTCCTTGTTCTCACAGGCCTAATTATCTCTTTTTCTGTGTAGAGGGGGGTCCAGACAACAATTTCAATCTTTGGGGCCTTGCAGAAGTCTGGAAGAGAGCAGTGTGACACACTTTTGTGAGACAATGACAGCTTTACCATAGATCATTTATGTACACGCAGATACCGCCGAATTTGTCTGTAAAAAGACAAAACAAAGAATTTTCTTTCTCCGCAGCCTCAGGTCTTTTGGTGCGAGTAAACAAATTCTTCTTTTTTTTTTTTACTTCCATTATTATGAGTGTTCGACAGTATTGTTATACTACATGGTACAAGAGTTTGTCCACTACTTTAAGTCAAAACTGCTCCACCAAATGAAAATCTGCTCAAGGATTGTAGGTCAGCCCCTTGAGAAATTCTATGAATCAGCCTATCATGATAACATATTAAGGCTGACTAAAACACCATCGTCTCTGACCCCCAACCATGTTTTGAACAGTGAATATGAATTGTTACCATCAAATCGGAGATACATGGTTCCACGATTTAATAAGGTTAGACTGAAGCACTCTTTTGTACACCAGTGTATCCTAAAACTAAATATGGAGCCTAATCCCAGATCAAATGTACGTTGAAGGGCCCTGAATATCCTGTGATTGTAATGTTTAAATGTATGTATCCTTGTTTCTTTTGATTGTCTTTGTCCTTTCTGTGATGCAAAACAAATTTCAGACCTGTCTGACAATAAAGTATTATCGTATTCGTATGTATTTAGAGATGATGAAATGTGGGTATACAAGATAACAAAATGGACTTTGCAGCTGTGGTTTGGCTCCATTACCATCAGTCTTCATCCAGACATGGACAGTGACATATTCAGAGTAACTGTCCCTAGACTCCTGAGGCAGGACTGAGGTCAGTCTCACAGGGCAGTCTGCCCCAACATGATCTGTACAGACAACAGGAGAGTATTAGTAAACACATGTGGCTTCCACGTGGAGATATTGATGCTATAATCAATGTGATAAGATACTTTTTAACAAACCATTTTTATTTCCTCCATCAACTTCCTTCATCTAAAGTACAAGGACAACATAATAAGTCAAGCATTCACAAAAACGTATGCATATCTTATTGCATATGCATGTCTTATTGCATAATGATTGTTTTATAGAGATTTCTGCAGTGAGTTCATGGTGGTGTTAAACTCACCTGACATGTTGTGGTGCATTCCAGCAGCAGTGGGGACACCACGACGGCAAGAAGTGCCAGCGCGGTGCCGAAACCTCGTTTAAACATTGAAAACACATTTAAAATAGGAAACAGTCACAGAAATATCGTGTGACATCACGAAGCTGCAGTTTTCCCCGCTGGTCCATGTAGCTGGTTAATGCTGGGAAGAGCGAAAAATAGTAGATCCTCTGAGCGCACTGCCTCTCTGCTGCTCCAACCAGCAGCCCGCCTGTTTCTCTAAGTCCTCATCTGACTAAACCTTGAAGGCGTTTGATCAAAACAAAACATTTTTGCATGAACAATCCTCGTCCACCTCAGCTCCGCCTCTCGTCACAGTCACAGATAGCATGAGGAGGAGAAAGGTTGGCTCAGAGCCCAGTAATACTCTCCTGAGGCACCAACAGAAAACGATACCCCCATAGGAACCTGTAGACCTGTCACATATCATATAGATTATTTTGAATAACACCTACTCACCTTTCACTTTTGTATCAGCTGCCAGGAAGCGATGGTGAAGACACTAATTCTTTCTCTCTCACACACATACAGGTTGTGTTTCCATCCCTTTAGGGGATATGACATTAACTTAGGCCTCCATTCATTTCCTGGAGACTTACCCTAACCCTAACCAGAACTGCTGCCTAAACCTAACCCTAACCTAAACCTAAATTTACCCTAACCTTAAAGGGACTGTTTGTAAGAATCAGAAATTGGTTGTAACAGCGACACCTGTGGCCGTTAAGTCAGCGAAAGTCAGCGTCCTGTTGCTCTAGCTCGCCCGTGTGCACGCGCTACGTGAATGTGAGCGAGCATCCGTGAAAACAGTTAGGCGAGACACATCAGCTAAAACCACAATATCACTCTATGTTTCACCTGCTTGGCAGTAATGTTAGCTGACCAGACGAAGGTCTCTACATGAATCAATGCTGATCCTAGTGTTGGCTTTTCCTCCCTCATCTCCCGACCGCGGCCGGAGGGCGAGCTGAGCGAGCGAGCGAGCGAGAACGAGTGCGCTGTGTGAGCGAAGGCAAGCAGGCAGGCAGAGGAGCAGTGCAAGTCAATATCAAGTACTTGTACAAATACAAAGTAGCATTCACCCCCTCAAATATGACACCTAAATCATCACTGGTGCAGCCAATATGAGCCAAGTCACATCATAAGTTAAATCTCCTGTGGGTAGACAAGGAGTTTAAGTTGATGGTATAGGTACACCTGTACCTGGAAAGCGAGTCTATGACAAAACCTACACCATGAAGACCATGAAGGAACACTCCAAGCAACTCGGAGAGAAAGTGATTGAAAAACACACGTCAGTTGATCCAAGTCAACGAACATCCCCTGAGATTCAAGTTAAATCAATTATTAAGGAGTGGAAAGCGTATGGCACAGCTGTAAATCGGCGTAGAGCAGGGCGTCATGAGGAAAACACAAGTGCACTTATTTAGATTAATTAGCTGCAGTGGCATTACCTAAATCAGAGGTTTTCAAAGTCTGAGACTGTGGGCCTTTCTTCAGACAAAGCTTGGTAAAAGGCGCCCCTTCACCTCCCCTTTAGTTTACTTGCTTAGATTCGCTCAATTCCTCGATGCCTATGGGGTCATGATTATGTTATATGATCACATAGACATTCAACAATTGAGCCAAGGTAGCCTAATATTGCTGTTTGACATAACTTCAGACTACACCAAATACATAAAAAAGGTCTGTCCTAAAGACATTTATTAGTTTATGACTCAAAACAGTGAAATTCCCCAAAACTACTGTATCTCTGAACTATCTCTTTAACCAAATCACACACATTTAGGCTATTCTATGTGAACTGTTTGGAGCCCTTCGGGGAGACCCGCCTCCCAACTTCAAAACCTCTGATATAAATGATCTGGTTTGTGGTTTATTTCATTCCATTAAATACAATCTTATTATAACCACACCAATCACACACAGATAGCAACAACAACTGGAGTCTAATCTGGTTATGCGTACTCATAGCTGGCTGATAAAGCTGATTCTTATCCTGATAACCCATGCATTATTGTGTGTACCGTGTACAGAAGGAGGGTACAGACAGCAAATGTTGATAGCTAGTTAGAACGGAAAGCCAAAACAGGGTTAGGTTTCCGAAAACACCACGAGGCCATATGCTACCGTGATAAAACGTGCTGTCGAAACCACAGATTGATGCTTATCAATCTTTTCCACTTACACGGAGCGTTGCTCAGGGCAGGAAACAATGTGTCTTTACTGAGAACGACGTTGTTATGGTTGCAAATCTGAAGACATAGACGTTGTGGTGGTGAGTGGGTGTTCCGGTTGGGTGGGGGATCTTCACGATGCGCGGAAAAGATTAATCAAAAACTCTGGTTTGGGGAGAGGAAATTCACACCGGTTGTCTCAACATCAGCTCATGTAGCAACTGATAATGTAAATAGTTAGTTTATGGGAAATGATATCAAAATGGCAGTAAAGTGTAGTCATATGGTAAACCTGAAAATGCAGTGAAACGGTTGTTATTTTGTGATATCTTGTATCCTTAAAGCAGCAGTGGGTAGAGATGGAGCAAATATGATTAAGAAAAGTTATTTTTATAAAACGGTCACGATATCCTGACAGTAGTGCATGAGACAGGAAATCTGAAAAAACTAATGTGCGTCTTTGTCCTCCGGTGCTCCTATTGGCATCTGCAAGATTTCACAGACTGGAGGAAAACAACCAATCAGAGCCGAGATGCAGCCAGCAATCTCTGAGCAGCTGTCAATCACTCGCGAACTCCGATGAAACGGTCAAATTAGACAGCGCTGATCAAATATGAATCAATATTTTGTTAGTGTACTGCCTATTTATCTCCTCAAATGTTTTCAGAAACATCTTGTAGTGTACTGTTTAGCTGTAGAATGAGAAAGGCTGGACCTGGTAGCCATGTTGAGATCTGTTGAGGAAATACCAAGCACCGCCAACCAGTCGGAGAACAGCCAATAGGAACGTTCACTCTGAAATGACCTGTGATTGGCCAAAGTCTCCCGTCACAGGCTAGATTTTCTAAAGCATGAAAACAGCGATCCAAAACATCCTGTATGTGTGTGTGAGAGAAATAATTAGTGTCCTCACCATTGCTTCCTGGCATCTGGTACAAAAGTGATAGGTGAGGAGGTGTAATTAAAAAAAAATCAATATGATATTTATAAGTTTGACCTGACAGACAGGTCTACAGGTTCCTATTGGAGTATCGTTTTCTGTTGGTGCCTCAGGAGGGTATAACTGGGCTCGGATATAACCTTTCTCCTCCGTCGGCTGTCTGCGAATGTGACGAGAGGCGGAGCTGAGGTGGCTGCAATTATTCATGCAAAAATGTTTTGTTTTTAACAAACGCCTTCGAGGTTTAGTCATTGTACTGTTTAGCTGTAAAATGAGAATTTGTGACCCGGCAGCCATGTTGAGATCAGTTGAGGAAATACCAAGCAAGTCTAGTTTTCTCTCAGAACACTTGAATTACAATATGCCGAAAGGTTATTATGGAATTTCTGCCCAATGATGCCAAAAATATTCTGCCTACTGCAGGTTTAAAGGCCCTTCAGGTATAATTCACAGGCAACCAAACCACAGTCTTAACATCTGGGCATTTAAGACATTTTAAGACACAGCACACAATGTTTATTTGGCAGTCTCTGCAAAAAAACAGGCATATTGATGGTACCTGTGTGTTTTTGTAAAGGCTGTCAAACCAGTAGAACCAGTGTTTACAGTAAGTCTGTGCTCTGCACACCATAAAAGGACTGCACAACGCAAGAACCAATGCAAAAGACTCTACATTAACTGTCACACCACCACAAGGAACTTATCTACTAACACATGGATGAGGGCATATTTACCCTGATTGAACTTCCTTAGGTATGAGGAAGAAAGCCTGTGGGCTGAGCAAGGTACAATAAATTTACAAGGTCTCAAATGTTGGGACACATCCAGTCTTTACCGTTATTATAATAGAGGAAGTTTAACCGTGTTTAGGCCACTATGCACCCTCAAGACTTGTCTTTGCAGCGTAGATAATCCTTTTAAAGAAACATAACACATGACCGCTCATGTTCATTGATGTCAAATTAAGTGTTTTGTCAGTGTATGTGAGGTATCAGAAAGATACAGCATAGTAAATCTTTGTAAAGAGGCAATGGGCGGGTACGAATTTGAGCTGAACACACAAGGATATTATTCCACACATGAATGAAACCAGGAAGAACGCTGAAGTTGAACAAACACAATCCACACTCACTCTCAGTCCACAATGCAAACCCACAAGTTTAAAAAACTCAATTCTTTTTTATTAAACTTCTATCTTTATGCAATCTGTATATATAAAAGTTCTAAAGCCATCAGCCTGAGTCTAAGACAGACAGTTGAGGCGATCATGTGTTTAAGTTTAGTCCTCATTATTCGTTGACCGGCGGCCTGTGTGACGTTAACAAAACCGTAAAAACAGGCGACATGATGAACACAGAGTGACGGACGAAAAATAGGACCACACAATAATGTCTTGTGTAGCAGGAGTGATTAGAAGTAGTCCATGATAAAAAGGAGCTTGTTAAGAAGCAGAATAAATAACATTAATGTTGGTTTGCCCACAGTTCAGGCTGCAGCAGTCTCTCTTTGTGCTCCACTGACAGATGACTGGACACTAGCACCAGGCCTGTTTTGTTTTTGGAGAGGTGGTTGATGGATGTGAAGATGTGTCGGGGGCGATGGCATTCACAGCCATACCCACATTGTGTGCATTTGATGTACACATGCATTTCCCTATTCAGATGTAAAAACTACATGTGTAAAAATGACAGGGAGAGGCAGAGCTGTGTATGCATCATAAATGTGTTTAAGTTTTGAGTGTGTAAACCATCATCTCAATCGTTCTTAAACATATCGACCGCATACGAGGATTATTTTGATTGGTGATTCTGAACATAGCATATTTTTTCCATCATTATTCAATTTTTTTCAATTCTCTTAAATACAATATTTTACATGTCAGATTAAATACGGCTTAGTGTGCATGACGTGTGTGTGTGTCTTGGGGCCAATGTAGTGGATGTTCGTTTTCCCCACTGTGCTACTGGTTTCTTCTGTTCTGTGATGGAGGGCTGGGCTCTCGATAGAGACACTCCACAGTGTGTGTGTGATTGTGTGAGTGTGTTTGTTTTCAGTCACTGTCACTGGTCTCGCTGCTGGGGTCTCCCTGCACCTTGCTGCGGTGTTGCATGGCGCGGTGATACGCCACCTGCACCGACTTGCGGATGTTGGATTTCCTGCCCTCCAGCATCTTCTCCTTGTCCAGCTCCTGGTCCACCCCGAGCGGCACCAGCTTAGAGCGCGGCAGCCACTGCCTGGATACACACAGACATATACCTGAGTGTTAAATCATTTCCAATCAAACAGAGGTATAGTACATTTATTTTACAGTGAAATGTGCAAGAAAAGGAAAACAAAATAATAAAAATACCTCTGCAGGCAAGTTTGGGTCATTTCATGTGCAAGAGTAAACTAGTTCTAACTCTTGACTTTAGGCACTGTAGAGGCCGCGGCCTGAAAGTAGTTCAACTCCTGATGCCCTCTAAGAGGATCGTCATTGCGGTTTAGAGTGACACTGGCTGTGGTCATAATTTTTTTCCCCTTTGAACTCAAAAGCAAACCTTGAATTGATGTGATTGCACAGCACACAATGACCTAAAATATGACCTGTTTTTTCCCTC
Source organism: Sebastes fasciatus (assembly GCF_043250625.1). Lineage (NCBI taxonomy): Eukaryota > Metazoa > Chordata > Actinopteri > Perciformes > Sebastidae > Sebastes > Sebastes fasciatus. Next base: position 17,089,784 of record NC_133802.1, on the reverse strand, counting down.
CTCTTCTGTTCTCAAAAAACACGTTTGCCCTATTTCTGCTAAATGTTCTGTCGTCTTGCACTTTAGAACAAGGAGTGCAGTTTCCTTTGACCTTCTACCACAGAGGTATGTGTGAGCACAGATCCAGCAATAACAGAAGTCTGTTTTGCTAGCGTACTCATTTTAAAAAAAAAAAAAAAAGACAGAACGTCAGTGAGAACAAACAAAGAAGACACAAACAAAATCAATTAATACAAAAAAGGTGACACAAGGTGACCCAGAGCACTGACCAAGTTCTCTTGTTGTCAAAGAAGAGGACCAAGAACAGGTGCTCCCTGGCCTCCTGGGTCATTTGCTCCCCTAGTTTCAGCACATCCAACGGGGGGACGGGGATCGGGACGCCCCGGTGGAACACCCCTTCCCTGGGCATCTTCGGGTCAATTATCTTCAGGACAAACAGTGGCAAGTGGAGGGTTAGACATACCGTCATTAACCTGCAGAATGTCCTGAGTTACTCTGTGCTGTTTGCAGTGTCCTTTTGTGTCTCACCAGAGCAGGATACGAAGGATAGCCTCTGCACTTGGCCCACACCAGATCCAAAGCTTCAAGAGAAGAATAGTCATCAGAAGACATCCAGCATGCTGACCTGGCCCGACCCCGCACCACTGACGGTAAGGAACACGGTAACAGGAAGACAGTCACCATTGTGCTACCTCCCTTCTAACTAAACTATCAGTCATGATCATAATCACACTCTTCTAACTAAGTATTTATTACAAAATACACCCCATTCCTTAGAACTGTGTGAGGGGTAACTGGGCTTGTTGTTAAACATCCAGCTCCTACAAGACTAGATGCGAGGTGGGTTGGGCGTCCTAATCAAACGGTGTTGGTCGCCAATTGAACTTGAAAATTCAATACTTCACATGGCCAATGCTGATCACTTTATCTGCATTTTCTCTTGGTTTGTTTCATTTTCCCTCCTGTCATAGAAAACAACTACAGCAGCTGCCATGTCTTTGTGTAGTGTTGAAAATGTCATGTTCTCTGCGCAACAATGCTGCTCACTATAGATGCCATTTTATTCAATATTAAATAAATAAATAAATAAGTATTTAAAAAAAGATTAAATTTGTATTTATTTATTTAATGGGACTTTTATTTGATAATTCCACATTTATGTCGCAGCTCTTTTTCCATCTGTTATATTCAAATGAATGGGATAGTTGTGTCCTGTAGTAAGTAGTTGTGTCCTGTCACTGTATATTATAATATCTTTGCATTGTGTCATTTTGCAGAAATCAGGTTTACTACACATTTTCCATTTCAAAAATAATACATACTTTTCCAGACTCAAATTGCCAGACTCCTCTGTAACAGAACCACCACAGTATTTCAGAAATACTGTTTGGCTGTTTTGTAGCATAAGGACCAATTCTGTCCTGTCTTCTGTATCGTTTTTGGGAAGGTTAATCTTTCTTTGCATAGATTGTTGTCCCAATAAAAAACAAAAAACAAAAAAAAAGAGTATAATTTGGGCCCAGGCAAATGTAAAAACACATTATTATTAAGTCGAAAGGCAACCTTCAAGAAATGTCATGTTATTTAGTGTGAACCAGTGTCATGACAACATGATTAGTAAACTTTCCCCTGAAGACACTGAGTCAAATCATATCAGATCAAATACAAAAATGACTGCGGTCATATCAGATTGGTTCCAGACTCAAAGATACTGCGTATGCAATTGTACAATTGTGTATGCACTGACACATGGATGTGTGTGTGTGTGTGTGTGTGTGTGTGAGGATGTGAACGTGTGCTTACAATGTGAAACACTCCGCGATCCTCCGACTGAGTAGGAATCATTTTCAGTGCCAGACGTCTCCTCGCTGCTGTCCTCCTGGAAGGCGGAGCGAGAGAACGACGCCTTCCCTCTGCCCTGCTTAGACGGGGTCGTACTGAGAGAGAAGAGAGACGAGACTATAAAGATCCATAATGTAACTTTATTAGAAGTGTTTACGTTCTGACTGGTCTAAGATGTTATCAAATTTATAACACTAGTTGCTAAACAAGACGTGGCTGATGATCTCATTTATACTTATATCTTTTTAGTGCTACTAAAAACAATTATTGCATGTTTAACCACTGCATAAAAGCCATAATTCCCTTGAGATGACTGCCTGGTTGGCTAACACTACTGCAACGTCATATCAGGAAGCACATTAAACAAATAGTTTGACATTTTGGGAAATACGTTTATTTGCTTTCTCTTATATCTGTGCATTAACTCTGAAACTATCTTAGCTTAGCATAAAGAAATCAGGAATCAAGGGGGAAAAGAGCTAGCCTGGCTCACTTTAAAATTCATAAAAATGCCTACCAGCACATCAAAAGCCCCGTAATTATCACACTGTATCTTGGTTTCTTAATTCTTACATAAACACTAAAACGACAAATTGCTGTTTTACAGGGATTTACATGCTGGAACTGTTTCTCAGTGACCAGGGGCCGGGTGCTGTGGCTTTCTGGAGTCTCCGCTGGCTGCCTGGGAACATCAAAGTGATGACAAGACTCCAGGGAGTCACTGGAAAGCAAATAAGCGTATTTAGCAAAATGTCGAACTGTTCCTTTAAAGCTGCAGTAATTGATTTTTGTTGGCCTCTTGGAGGCAGAAGAACTCCTCAGCACTGCCCTGACATAATATCGCCATATGAAGTTGGTATGGCTAAAGGCCCAGACACACCAACCTGACATCAAAGAACTAGTGGCGACGAAGGCAGACCTTTAAGTCACCTTACGCCGCCTTTATCTTGGCCAACAAGTTGCGCGCGAACACACCGCAAAGACTACAGCCGACGGCCAACTACCACGTATGTTCTGCGCCTGCGCGAGATAAAATTGTCGTTCAAAAAGGGAAACCGGAAGGCCGAGGACTGCGGATATACAAGCCATTGTTAAGATAGGTACATGAAACAAAGCGGCGTTTGCCGATCATTTTCACACCACTCTCACTCACCACTCAGCTTCATTCCAGATGGCCATGTGGTCGTGAAAATATCCGTCTATTGGAATGATCAGTTGAGATGAAGATGAAAAATGAGAAGAGCCTTCTGTGTGTGCCCTCTTGACTTTACTCGTTTGCTTGCTTTCCTCAATTCCGTTTCTCTTCTCGTGCACTGATTTGTTTAAGCTGAACAGCCAATCAGAGTGATTTCTCTCACCGTCGGTCTCCGCCGCTGATTCAACATGCAGAATCGGCCAAAAAGCCTCCGACACGGGAAGACTAGAGCCAACGATGTGTAACACACCTCAATATGTGTGTCAGGGACTTAAAGCTGCAGTAATTGATTATTGTTGGTCTCTTGGAGGCAGAATAACTCATCAACCGGCTCACAGACACACTTTCCTGACATTATATCGCCATATGAAGTTGGTACGGCTGCACAGTGAGTTCATCTGAGCTTTTTTTTGCTTAAAACAGCTGCCTGTAGCGGCTGTAAACAGGGATGATGAGAGTGCTGGGAATAACCCCTCCATGTAAATCTGTGGCTGTAAAACCAAACCAATGAGCTAATGTTTGTGCGCTAATCACCTGGTCCTGTCAGAGGCTGCACTGCTGCTGCTGCTGGTTGTGGACTCAGAGTCCGAGCTGGAACGAGGGAGACGAGACTCACTTCTGTACACGCGGAAGCTCTCCGTTACTGGCTGGTTTCCTCCGTCGAAACCGTTACTTGGCAAACCTGAGGGGGAGAGAGAGGGAGAGGGAGAAGGAGAGAGTGAGGGGGAGAGAGAGGGAGAGAGAGAGGGAGAAGGAGAGAGTGAGGGGGAGAGAGAGGGAGAGAGAGAGAGAGAGAGAGAGAGAGAGAGAGAGAGAGAGAGAGAGAGAGTGCAATGAGTGTGGGTGTGACTCAAAAATTGTTAATATTTATTATATTATCATCTACGGTACCTGGGAGCAGGTCGTCATTATCACTGTCGCTGTCAGAGCTGGAGCTGCTGCGGGGACTGCGTGGCCTCTTCCTCTGCCTGCTTGGTGACAGTAGGGGCAGTTGAGGGGGACCGATAGGGCTTTGGCTTAACCCCGCCCCACCGTAGCCAGCGTCACGGTTCTTGGGGGGGCGTCCTGGCCTTTTGGGGGGTCCAGCCATTTTTTGGTTCTTCTTGGAGAAGAGGACAGACGTCCGACGGCCCACCTCTGGAGCCAGGGCAGACGAGGACACACTCATATCTTGAGGAGGAGAGAGCTTTATAAGTTAAAGTGCAAGCAAATGTTCATCATGTTACTCTCCTTTAATAGCTATTAGCATTTTCATGCACATTAATGATAATTTACACCTTTTCCACCAATCTCCTGGCTGCTGCTTTCTCCCCCTTCATCGTGGTGTACTGAGGAGGATGGGTGATGGGGGAGGGAAGCGCCCCGGTCTCCTCCTCCCACGGACTCCCTTCCCCCCATACCGGAGCCTCCCTCCCGCTGGTGCGCGAGCTTCCTCTTGATCACACTGATTTCCTTCCTCAGAGCTTTGGCTCTGCGAGATTGCCCAATGCTGTGCTTCCCCGTGCTGACCTCATCAAGACGCGCCTGCAGGTAATGCAGCTGCTCTTCCAGCGGTAGCCGTCGCCTGTTCTCTGGCAGGAGCAAGTCTGCGAGAGGCAGGGAGAGAAAGGTTGTTACACACCTTCAGAGAAAGAAAGAGAATGAGAATAATTATGAAGGAAGTCAAATATGACTGGAAACTAACAAAGTAGGGCTGTCCTCGACCAAAGAAATTCTTAGTAACACTCACACGATTTTGTCGACTAATCGATTAGTTGATTTAAACGGCAAATCTGTAAAACTGAGTTTCTACACAAAGAATCACACAAAAGCAACACTTTAAATCTTGTGTTTATCAAAGATGTGCTTATAAGTTTCTTGGAAATGAGTCATTCAGGATGAAAAAAGCACAAAAAACTAGCATTCAGTCGACTAATTGACTAAGAGGGGGCAGCCTTATAACAAAGGGAGGGATGTGGGCTGTTTCCTGATGGACAATATGTTTGGTAGAATTCCCGTGCTACCAGACATCTGACAACATTATGCTAATTTGTGTAGTATTGATATAAACTGTACCAAATTCAGCATGTCTGCAAGATTCACCAAACCTAATCTGAGACTGTTCAAAAATAGTTCTAATGGGAGTTCAAATGAAATATGTGAGAGGGCCGAACAAGTCACTTAAATCTGCAGTTGGTAACTTTAATAAAAATAAGTTTTTGTCATATTTGCTCATACTGTTTTTTATATCCTGGCAGTAGGGCGTGAGACAGATAATCTGTGAAAAAAAATCAGGTTCTCTTGCCTCATTATAGTGCTCCTAATGGCATTTTCAAGATTCCGTCGCAACCGAAAAATAAACAACCAATCAGAGCCGAAGAGTCTCTAACGCAGCTGTCAATCACTGCTTGTGAAGCTTGTGAACTCCGATCAAACTAGGGAGCGCTGATCAAATATGAATCAAGATTCTGTTTCTGTAATGCCTGTAACATATTTTAGTGTACTGTTTAGCTGTAAAATGAGAAAGTTTGTGACCCATATGCCATGTGGAAAACAGTCAAGCCAAAACATAAGCACCGCCCACCGGCCGGAGCAAACTTTCTCATTTTACGGCTAAACAGTACACTACAAGATGTTTCTGAAAACATTTGAGGGGAGAAATAGGCATTACAGTAACAGAATATTGATTCATATTTGATAAGCACTGTCTAGTTTGACCGTTTGATCGGAGTTCGCCAGTTTTGCGAGCTATGATTGAGTGTTTTTCTTCGGGCATTGTGAAATCTTGCAAATGCCAGTGGGAGCAATAAAGGGAGGCAAAGGAACATGATTGTTTCACAGATTCTATGTCTCATGTACAGTAGTACATCAGAATATAGTGACAGTTAGAGCAAATATGACAAAAAGTTTCCAACTGTAGCTTTAATCTATTAACAAAGATTTATAGAGGTTGGTTTTAAACCAAAGACATAGATAGTAGTATACAAGCAACAAGGATGAGTGATGTTTTTAGCAACTGAATTGAATGAATGTCATACGCCCCCCTAGTGGTCAACATGCTTTACTGCGCAAAGATATTTTTTTCCTCTTCAATATATTTGTATTCAGCATCTTACTCCACATGTCTAATACTGTTCCAGTGCTCAACATTTGTGACAAGGAATGTGTTGTAACTGCCATTCAATCAATGAAAGGAAAGAAAAAACAAACAAAAACACAAACAATAACCTAGACCTAGCCTTGAGAGCTAAATTGTTATATATGCCTACTACCTCTTTTTTTTACACTCATGTCTCGTGGTCTGCCCTCCTATCCCTCCACCCTAATATTTCCTCCAGTATTTCACTCACATTTGTTTGATAACGAAGTATACATTTTCATCTAGCTTCTAGCCTGCCAAATGTTCCTGTAGTGTGTAATTTTAGAACATGTTGTTTCGGAGGTGTCAATTGGCCGCCCGAAAGTGGTTGAACGACCTAGAAGTTCTCTTTGCCAAACATAAATCATTTTAAATTGTTTGCCTCTCACCTATTTTTCACTTTAGTGCTTGAGAAACAATGCTTTGGCTGCCATAAAGCTCCTAACCAAAATGAAAGAGGTTCACTTACCATCTTCATTAGAGGACAATGGCCGGTCTCGTTCTCTATCTCTATCTCGTTCTCGTTCTCTATCTCGTTCTCGTTCTCGTTCTCTGTCTCTGTCTCTATCTCTGTCTCTGTCTCTGTCTCTGTCTCTGTCTCGGTCTCTGTCTCGGTCTCTGTCTCGGTCTCTGTCTCTGTCTCGTTCCCGTTCTCGTTCCCTTTCTCGCTCCCGTTCGCGCTCCCGTTCGCGCTCCCGTTCCCGTTCCCTCTCTCTGTCCCTGTCTTGGTCACGCTGACTGTCTGGGCTCGGCTCTCGGGGGAGGTGTATGCCAGCCTCGTAGTCAAAGCCTATCCGCTCAGCGTGGCGCCGGGCGGTTCTTATGACGGCTCCGCCCATCTCTCTGAGCCGCAGGGCGGCACGGTAGAAGACTGTGTCCTTGGCGTTGTACTTGAGACAGTTGTTGACAATGAGGCCGAAGTCTGCCTCGAAGGCCTCGAAAGTGAGGTAGCGATGGGCCTCCAGCAGGTTCCACATGGTCTGGAAGTCCATTGGCGTGTCGATGTGGTCCAGGTAGTCTGGCACCTGGATAGTAGAGGGTAGAGATCAGGCAGAGGCATGACCCGCATGTTCTAATAAGTATATGTGCAATGAATTTTCAGTGCAGATGTGAGTATGTAGAAGTCAGAGAACATAGACAGGTCAGGATCAGAGCCTGACCAATACTGTAATTTTGAGGCTGCCAACAATATGTAAGGGATAATGCACAGCCGGTCATTGTTGTAAAATAAACCCTGACAAGAGGGCGATGCAGGTGGGTTTATTTCACAACAATGACCCGCTGGCTGTATATTATCTCGCTTATTACACGGCTACTTACTTAAGAAATTAGTAATTTGACACAAAATTGGTCCGCCAGAGTCCGACATCATAACTGGCCCCATAGCAACGGTCTGTTATACATAGCAACAGCCTGCTATAAAGAAATACAGACCGTAGAACGCTGTGATTGACTAACATTCGTTTTCTACATAAACACACAAACATTTCTGGCATGATCCCTTATAATATGATTATTATAAATATAGTTCTAAATAAAATGCAAATAGATAAAGAAGGAAGGTACACATTTAACATACATTATGAGCTAGTTTAAATAAATGGAGGAGACACATAAATAGGCAAATGTGATCAGATTTCAAAACTAACATTGACATGAAAAAAGGACGCATATCTAAACTTCCTGAGTGTGTGGGAATGTGTGTGTTTACCTCTGCCAGCGGTACAGGCTCAGTGAAGAAGTTGTTGATGTCTCTTTCCTGTAACTGTTCCAACGTACTTCTCAACAGCACCAGGAAGGGAGTCAGCTGCATCTCCAGCGCCATCTGCTGCACTTTAATCTGAGCACAGACACAATATTTTAACAATTCACACTTGCTGACTGATTAAATAAACAGAGAGAAATCTGTGTAGTAAGAACGTTGTATGTGTACAGACATTCAATTCAACATGCTAATCCAAAGAGAAAACTTAGGCACCGTCCTATACAGCTCACTGGAGAGAAACATAGGTTGTGTTCCACATTGCATACTTTTTCTTCTTACTTCTGTACACACTGCCCTTACAAAGTACATACTGTTGCATGCAGTATGCTTACAATTGGGACATACTACTTTGTCATAACATTGTTCCTTGAACTTTGACTTTCTTGCTCATCTCTTGCTATCTGTCGTACTCCATAGCGCGAAATTTGAAGTACAAAGAAAAAGTATGCAATTCGGCAGCTTATATCAATGTATTGATTAACGTTATACATGTGTTGCAAAAATATGTAGCATTAGCAACCTACTTATACTTGCATGCGCTTTCTGTCATTACGGCTTCTGTCAGTAAGCTGTCAAATAAGCTGTCAGCAGCTGTCATCTGTCATCATATTACAGATATGTCACTGGTGACGCTGCGCAGAGGATTGTGGGTCGGAATAGCCACAAAAGCATGCTGGCTTGCATACTGCAAATTACGACCAGATGTAGGACATCCTGGTATTTTTGGCATACTGCATTTGACATACTGTGTAATGGGACATTCTACATATTTCTTCATACAAAATAGTACAGTAGTATGGGTATTGCAAAGATAGAGTGCCACTGCTAGTGTTTTGATATCTGTTAGTTACAGAAATAAAAAGTAATTTGTGTCTCACCGTCTCCCTCTTGAGTTTTTCCCTCTTACGGATGAGCTCCACCAGCAGCCTGGCTCTCTCCAGGTCGTGTCTCAGTCTCTGCCACGCCTTCAGCTGCTCCTTTAAAGCCGAATGTTTCTCCTCGCTGTCCCTCTGCAACACCAACACGCACAAACGTGTTAGACAAGTACAGAATTACAGTAACATACAAAAAAATTTTTTTTTTTGTTTTTTTTTTTTTACAATTCCACAAGTCAACGGAGGGAGTTGTGATGGAGGTGGTGGTGGGAGTGGGTCGATATGTCGTTGGGACTGCAGGTGGGTTTGGAGCCGGCGTAGCAGAGGTACACCATTACGACTTTGCCTCTTCAGGGTCCAGTAGCTGTGAAGCCGCTGCATGAACTGGCTCTTCCTGGGTACCGTCAAGTTACTGGTGATTTTGCTCAGCCTGCAGAGAAACAAATTTTAACTCGGGTACTCCCATGTCACAAATGCAAAAAATATGTGATCATTTTGGTTCTGGTCAACCTGCTGATCCACATGGAAACATGTATATTGTGTACGTACCTATGGGGAGGTATGCAGGGCACAGACACCACCGGCGCAGCAGCTCTCCTCTCAGCCAAGATCTTCCTCGCTCTTTTCATCTTCAGCCTGGACTTGGCCTTCGCCCTCTTGGCTCGCTCAGAGCTCCAGCCCTTGGAGTCGTCATCGTGGCCGATGCTGGGCTCGTCATCCTCCTCCAGCTCTCCCTCGCTGTGAGACGAACCCATGCTGGCGCCGCCCACTCCTCCCAAAGGTCGCGCCGATCCCGGGGGCGTGTGGATGTCGCAGTAAGCCGTCTTGCGGACGCTGAAAGAGGTGCCGTTAGCCCCGGTCTCTCTGACGGGCTCCATTTTCATGTAGAGGCCCGCCTGCTGGGCGCAGGTGACGTGGAAGGCTGTGTAACAGTTGGCTTTGTGACACTGGATGCAGGCGCCGGAACCACGCTGCTTGCAGATGTAGCAAGTGAGCTTCCAGCGTGCTGGAGGAATGTGTTCAATACTGTCGATTGGCTCCAGGAAGACTGTGTTAGCAAAACAGACCTGAGGAAAGGCAGCAGAATTCAGTTTATTGCAAAACTTTAATCGAAGAGTTAGGGTAGTAACGAGACAACAGACTTACTGATACCTGCTAAACTGTTCATTAACATTGATGTTTGGACCAAGATGACCCATATATTTATTTCTTTAGTAATCATTCAACACTCAGAATTTGTTTTTTTCTGTCTCTCTTTATTTATTTATTTTCAGTCCTTGTTTTCTTAATTTTGTTTTGGCTTTTGCAAGTACTTGATACATTTTTTTAAATATATTATTCTTTTTTTTTCCATTCTTTTCTTCATTTTTGTTCTTTTTTGTCTTTGGGCTTCATGACTCTGGTATGACTTGCTGATATTCCTATATTTTTGGAGCGTATGTGTATTGATATTGTATCATATGTCATTGCCCAATGTTATGTTGTGTAGAAGAAAATATAAATAAACAACAGATCACAATCTAAGACTGCTCATCACTGTTTCATCTTGGAATATATAATTTTTGTTGTGTTTTCCATTCTATTATGCACCTAGTGCTATTTATCAAACCACTTGCACTTAACATGTGACTAAACAAGCTAAGCAACCATCCATAAATGTGCAAAATATAGATCATCCTCACAGTCCTGGGCTGTGTAAGCATCAGTTAATAAGGTTAAATCCTTATGCACCCGCTGCAGAAACTTAAAGCAACTTTGATTCTGAAAGAAAAACTAATACTGAAAGCTGTGTGCACCACAGATGAACAGGGCACAATGCAGAGCACCTCAATCTCTGCAAGGTTATGAAGCTCTGCTCAAGAACGCATGTGCTGGTGAGTGGATTTACCTCCGGGATCCAGAGGGCACACACTACGTGAGCCCAGCGAGCATCGTCTGTCTGTTTGAAAGCACCTCCCTTGTTGGGGCACAGAGCACAGTCCACAGCTCTACTCGGCGACTGCAGGCAGCGACGACACAACCACTGTCCCTCTGGGATGTAGGGCACACCATAGCACTCCTGGTGTACTGCCAGGTTACACATGTCGCAGAACAGGATCACATTGCTGTTCTGACACTCTCCGTCGTTACAGATGCAGCAGACAGCGTCTTCATCGATTAGGGTGCTGGGGTCAGCCTGGGAGACAGGAGGATAAGTAGAGATCAGAGTTGGATGCATTCTATCTGTTAAAATATAATTTTTCCATCAGCTTTCAGGTTCAGGTACCTTGTTGTGGCTCTCAAAGTAGGACTCCTTCTCTAAGCGGTCCATGAGGTACTCAAAAACCTCCTGAGGGATGGGTGTCACGCCGTCACGCCGCCGCTTGTCGTTCATGATGTCAAGCCAGATGTAGTCTTCCTCATCAATGTCGTACTCTACCTCCTCATCCAGCTCCTCCACAGACTTATCAATGTACCTGAACACCAGCGTGGGAAAGAAGAGAGAAAATGTGTTTATATGTCATTACATAATAGTACATGAGTAGGACAGAAGTGTGGGAGTATAGGGTTTGCAACAACTTCAACTTTCTGTAGAAAGAGGAAACAATGACAGAATAATACGAGGAATCTGAGGTCAAATTAATTTCTGATACAAGCACGACAACAAGCTGTACAACTGCAAACAAGCTGGTGACTGACTGTATACATGTGTGCCTCAAATATTCATGACTCAACAAATTTCCTTATCTTTGAATTGCCTGCCATGTACTTAATAATCCTGTTTCTGATTCTTACACCTACTATGTAATAGTTAATGAACCAGATTATAATTCTCAATGCAGACCTGTAGTAAGATGATGGTCGAGGGGGGGCCTCAGGTCTCTCTTGGTCCAGTTCTCTGAACACCGCCTCAGGGAGCTTGACCGCAGGGCCGGACTGAGCGCTGTGATGATGAGATGAGCCGTCCTTCTTCTTTTCTTTACTCTTATGCTTCCCAGACTTTGGGGTGGATTTGCCGCCATTAGAGGACGGGATATCTGTCCGGTCCTTGCCACTACCTCCTAACTCGCTACCTCCAGCTCCACCATCACTACCGTTACACACCCCTCCGCCACTACCACCAGTACCAGACGGTGGAGCATCCTCCGCATCGCTGTCTTCTTCTGACACCACGTCAATGTTCTCAAAGATGCTGATGCGGTGGATGCGTCCTTGAAACTCCAGCTCCACCATTCGCTGCGCCTGAGCGTATGTCATTGTTTCTCTCCCCGGGGAGTGGGAGTGATCTGACCGGTTGGGGCTACCCGGTGTGTTCCCCCCCTGCCCCGGTCCTCCACCTCCTCCGTTACCCCCACCATCGTCCGTATCCCCTGACCCAGCCAATGAGGCGCGAGGAGGCCGTCCCTTTCTCTTCTTCTGGGGCACACTCTGTGCAGGAGTGGGGTTGTCGTGGTCATAGTGGTAAAGGTGATACTCAATGCCACTGTAGCTCTTGTAGACCTTACGGCACGTCTCCACGGGGCACTCATAAGGGGGCTTGGTGGCCCGCAGATTGTGACAGAACGTCTTTACATCAAAGTCCAGCCCCATTGTGCCAACAGCCACTGCTGGGGACAGATGCTGTTCATCAAGTTTACATCTGAAAGAGAAGGAGCACAAAGGAGGACCAATGGGGGGATTAATTACAATACATTAAGTTAGATAGTAGTCACTGCAGTTAGAGACTGAGCACACTGTGCACCTGTTATGGTGCAGTCACGTGTCCCTCACTCCCAGTAGGAAACTTGTTGTGTTTGGTTCCTCAGTAACAGGTGCAATTTAGGGTCAATATTTATGTTTCTGTTCCTGTGCTAACTGCCCTGTAGCTCACTGTAAGCTAGTTGACTGTGAATTCAAGCTTGCTTCCAACAGCCAGTCAGTTCTGCCTAGCAACAGCAGTGCACTTTAGTTTGAAAAACTAACCGTTGGGACTTTATAAACCAAGCTACCATTAGCTTTAGCATCTTTGCTGATGCTTTCCTCCTCAAACAATGAGACGCTGTTAGCCAGCAAGCTAACAGCAGCTAGCAAACAACAACACCAACCAGCAACCAGTTCACTTTCCTAAACACAGCTACGTAGAATAAAACTAATACACACACACACGAGTTAACGTTATAAACTAGCTACTGCCGTTAATTTGTTCATGTTAACCGTTGCTCAGTGACGGTTAATAGTTTAACTGGCGTGCTAAATGGTTGCTATAGTCACAGAGGCAGCCGTTAGTTAGCTACACAAGAGAGGGTGTTAGATACTTATTTAGTATGATTAATACACAACGAGTGTTTAAAGTTAGACCTTCTCTACAGTGTTTCCCTCCACAATGACCTCACCCTGCTAAATGACAGTATACCATGATGATTTCATGACTACTACTACTACAAGCATGTGGAATCAGGTGCTTGTTGTTAAAATAGCTAAAGTAGATCGACCGTTTCCCCCTCCACAAAACCAACGGTTTTAACGGTTTTAACGGCTACATATCTAACGTTATAAACACTTACTACTCCACGTTCCTCAGGACTGCTGCGTGCTTCGGTTGCCTCCTCACACCAAGATATCGCACAGCAGATCGGTGTTTTAATTCATTAGATGTATAATCCCAGACGAGATTCACGGCGTAGGTTGCAGGGTAAAATGTTGTTTATAAAACAATATAATAATCCCGATCATTTCATTGTGTTATTGGGGAATAATTCAGGAACTCGGTTGAACAAAAGGGGGCAACCGTTGCTGTGACGTTACGCCGTGTAGGACGCGGATTGACACATTCGCCACACATAGCCAGGGTCTATTTCTCGTTAAAGTAGAGCCTGTTAGACACATTTTAACCAAGATTTTATAATTATATCAATTATATTCTGTTCAGATAATTTATTTAATAATTTACCAATACTTTCCCACGGGTTATTTTAGTGTTTGAATGTTGCGAATCTGTGTCTTTGTTTCAAAGATGTCTGCAGGAGTGAACACATCAGTGCGCGTCACACTTTCAAATAAGTCTGCAAACACTTAAAATCTATCTATTGATCTAATCAATCTCATTATTCACTGTTGCAAAGTTTTTTTTACATTCATAAATGCAAATTTGCGAGGGTTAAAATCTCATTTTAATGTTTTTAAAGAAAGAAATGGAAATATATATTAAGAAAATATATTCTGCAAAAAACAAAAGGGCTAGTAAAACGGTGAGGTTTAGGTGATTTTACCTAAGTTACTATTATTCATTTATTTATTTTAACCCCTGGCATGTTTTGTGTTTCATTGCTTTTATTCATATTTTTTTAATGTTTTTTTGGTGTGTTCCCCCCCCCTTTATGTATTGATTTAATTGTTCTGTGTATTGTTTACAAAAAAAAACTTAAAATCGTTGTCTATATATACTATATATAAATATATATAGTATATATAGTATATCATACAACTATTTATTATTTTTGGAAAATAAATAAATGTTTACAAATTTAAAATAAAATGTATTGGGGAAAAAACCTTAAAATCTTAGTTTTTATATATTATATATACTATATATAGTATATAACAAACAAGCCTTTAAGACCTTTACATTATTAAATGAATATAATATGATGCATATTACACAAACTCTGGCATTATGAAATGTAATTATTATTATTATTTTTTTAATTGTCTATGCATCTGTTTGTACTTCTGTTTATGAACATGTGTACAATAAAGACAGAAAAAAAAGAAAAGACATAAAACTTGAACATCATCAATAGACAAAAATATATAACCACTCCTGATTACAAATTTATTGAATGAATTTATCCTAATTGTTTATCTTAAAGGTGCTATTAATAACATTGATAACATTCAACCACTAGATGTTGCATTTACTTCACAAGTCGTTGCCAAGGCCTATTGAAGAAGGCTAGGACACAGGTGGCCACGGGTCTTGGGTTATAAGGGGTACCTCAGAAGCGCAGTGTAACTGAAGCTGAGGTAGTGTGTTGCGATTGGCTCAATTTCAGAGAGTGTAGACCAGAAATTGACACGATATGACTAAAGACATAGATGTTGTGGTGGTGAGTGGGTGTTCCGGTTGGGTGGGGGATCTTCATGATGCGCGGAAAAGATTAAACAAAAACTCTGGTATGGGGAGAGGAAATTCACATCAGTTGTCTCAACATGAGCTCATGTAGCAACTGATAATGTAAACAGTCAGCTTATGGGAAATTATATCAAAATGTCAGTAAAGTGTAGTCATATGGTAAACCTGAAAATGCTGAAAGTGAAACCTGAAAGTGACACAGTTGATGTCATTTTGTGATATTCTGTATCCTTAAAGCAGCAGTGGGTAGAAATGGAGCAAAAATGATTAAGAAAAGTTATTTTTATAAAACGGTCACGATATCCTGACAGTAGTGCATGAGACAGGTAATCTGAAAAAACTCATGTGCCTCTGTGTCCTCCAGATTTCACAGACCGGAGGAAAACAACCAATCAGAGCCGAGCTGGAGCCTGTCGTGAACTCCGATCAAACTAGGCAGCACTGATCAAATATGAATAAATATTTTGTAACTGTAAAGCCTATTTCTCACTTCAAATGTTTTCAGAAACATCTTGTAGTGTACTGTTTAGCTGTAAAATGATAAAGTTTGTGACCCGGCCGCCATGTTGAGATCAGTTGAGGAAATACCAAGCACCTCCTGGCAGCCGGACGACAGCCAATAGGAACGCTCTCTCTGAAATGACCTGTGATTGACCAAAGTCTCCCGTCGCGGGCTAGATTTTTTAAAGCATGAAAACAGAGAGATGAGGAGGTGCAGGAGTCTAGTTTTCTCTCAGAACACTTGAATTACAATATGCTGAAAGGTCATTATAGAATTTTTGCCCAATGGTGCCAAAAATATTCTGCCTAATGCAGGTTTAACTCCATTCTACATAACCTTAACCTCATTGTAATATGAATATAGCCTCTGAAAATAAAAAAAAAGGCAAAAGAAACAACAATGAAACATACCATCAAGCACAAAATAATATTTATTTCTCTCTCAACATACAGTCTGTGATTAGAGTGCAGCAGGGTAGGGTGGGGTAATGCAGTGGGACAAACAGCAGGCAGAAGCAATCCCACACAGTTTGAATACAAGCCTTGAACAATCAGAGCATAATTCACCAGGGGGCAATGTTGTCCAGAGAGATGAGCAGCAGAGGAGAAAGTGTTCAGGACTGCTCCTCCTCTGTGCATCTCAGCTCCTCCGTTTGATCACTGCATCCAAATGAACATGCCAACAATAGTCATTCCTTCCTCTGCTCACCAGGAGCTGGCAGCGACGGAGGTGGAACAAAACCAGATACGAGTGACAGAGAACAGAAATCTCTTACTATTGGAAGTACTTCACCAAAGCAGAAGACTCTACATAATATCCTATAAAAGTCCAATTCAAACCAAATTGATGGCATAATATACATCAAAACAACCCCACCACCACCACCACCACCATCACCATCATCTCTAAACAGTCAAAAAAAAAAAAAAAAAATGTACAAATATAAACTACAAGAAAACTGTACAATTCACAGCTTGGCAGAATCGAGATGCTGAAACCTTTCAAATGTGTTGTGGCGATGTGAAATACCTAACCATTGTGTAGCTATATGGTTATCTTTGCTTTGTGGAACATGAAAAGTTGGCCATGCTTGTCAGTGATAAAAAAGTACAGGTGATGAAACCCACTATGTACAGTGTAGGAACCTCTTAAACATAGGTTGGAGACTATATGTTGCGCAAATCTCCCGCATCAAGCATCATTTGAATTTTGCGATATATATAGTACTGAAAGAAAAAAAAGGCGGTCATCCAAAGCAACCAGGGAAATAAACATCAAAATTTCAACAAGGCAATAACACTGCTTTGTGAGCATCTCATTTGATAATTTGAGGAGTTTTTCTTTATTTAAGTACCATCTTATGTGAATATAATGCTTAACTGTACAGTGGAATCACCTCAGACGATAGCAGCATCAAAAAAATAAATAAAAAAAATCAAGCTTTAAACATCAAATAATTTAAAAAACATCAGACTTGACAGGTGATTGCACAAAACATTTCACATAAAGTGTATGCTGAGTAGTAGGATAGCCAAGTTGAAAGAGCATTTAGCAGTAGTGACTTGATTGTGTGGTGGTTTGTAATGTTTATACTTTGCCCGGTAACTTCTGTCTGTTGCTTGGTGATTTGTAACTTTGTTCAACTTTTTTTCAGCTTGCTCCTGTTGCACACATCAGAGATAAGGCTTGTGGCAAGGCCACGATCAAAGCTTTGTGGAGGGGTTAAATTGCACTTTTAAGCCTCGAGCCTTCACATATTAATTGCTACATTCAGATCCGAACACTACCAGAGGCATATACTGTAGAAAGAACTATGTACAGTATATATATGGCTCTGGACACCACCTCTCCTCTGAGCACAAGGCTACAACACTGACGGCTCTTGTGCTGCCCAACGCACCAGCTGTCCTATCAAAAAGAGGCCGTGTCCGACTGAACCATTTGACCTGAAAGAGTGGATTTGGCTGCTGGCGTAACTTTTTTTTTTTTAATCCTTCCTCTCATCAGTCATACATTAACCATTTGATTCTGCAAGGCAACGGTACATCTCACCACTATGGCATTCCATCTGTCACAGGGGTGGAAAGTAAACAAGGGTTAAAACATGATTTTATTATTTTAAATAAGAGCATATACTGTGTTAATAGTGCAGTTTCTACAAGGGCATTCATATGTAAACCAAAAAACAACAAGTGTCTGTAATGCATTAAAAAAAAAAAAAAGGACTGCACTCAAGCTACTGTCAAATAAAATAACTTGGATGCAGACATGCTTTGTTTCACAGAAGAAAATAATCTATAAATCAATGTTCAAGGCACTACATTCCTTCAGATATCTTCATCATAAATACTGTCCTGTTACTGTATCTCAAACCACTGGTATTTGGATTCCAATGTAGTGTTTAAAGTGTACGTAACACAGAGGAAGGCAAAAAAATCCATGTGAAAACTGCAGTAACAGAGAATAAAGTGAAATGCGTTCTTCGTGACTGCAGACAAATTCTCTTGTATGGCTGAGTTTAGTCAAAACCGAAGCCAAAAAGCATTAGGTATTCAGACATACATACTAACACACTGTATAGCACACACACATACCCGCGCGCACACACACACACACATTAACTACAGATATAGGTGTTGTATAAAGAATATCAACACTGGCGTCATGTTATTTACAAGATCACATTATGTACATGTGTGGCTCTGGTGAACCAGAGCGGAGTGGAGTTGGACTATCGTGCCCAGACACACTAACAAATATTAGTTAGCAGATTAGGTAGTCCTCGTGGTTTTCGGACCGTTCTCGGGGTCGTGCATGACCAGAGGATAGGCTTGGATCCCTGGGTTTGCCATCGTGGCATAGGGCATCATTCTTGCAGCACCGAGCAGGCCTACAGGACCCGCGGACCCTACAGGACTAGGCATGCCAGGCCACTGCTGGGGGAAAAGAGGACCAGGAACCATCCCTCCATAGGAGCCCGATGGTAAAAGGTACCCAGGAGGGAGCATTGCTGAGGCGTTGGGAGCTAAGGTTGAGGGCATACCGGGGCCTAGGGCAGCAGTCAGGGGACAGGAAAGTGGCAGCTGGAACTTGTGGGTACCAACATGGCATTTCATCTGAAACAGAAGGGAGTTGTTGTACAAAGTTGTGCATAGACCGCCTCAAATGTCACAGATCAAAGTACAACTAATCCTCATACTTGCCAACCCTTCCGATTTTCCCCGGGAGACTCCCGTTTTTCATTGCCCTCTCTCGGTTTTCCTCCCGGGGTCACAATTTTCCGGTATTTCTCCCGATTTATGACACATTTTCACACCTTTTTTTTCCTTTTCCTTATCTCAACCTGTTTCTGGCACTGTACAAGGTGTATAAGCCCTACTGTTTCCACCTGGACGACAATACAGCTACACCAAATCATTCCAAGTCGTTTCCCAATGGAAGAGATGCTCGCGACACAGCGTGCAGCAACCAAAGTTGGGCTTTGCTCGACGCAGTGAAAAGCCGTCGTGGCGCTTGAAGTGTTTCAGAGCTCAGTGGTGCCGTTGTGTCTGAAAGGGCCTTCAGTGAGTAAAAGACGGAGAGTACTAAGAGAAAGAAATACTCAAGCAGGGCAAAAAATGAATGAATGAAAACTGATGAATATTAGCCTAATTTCAGGGGGACCCCCAAACCCCCCACTTTGGTTTTCAAATCCTCCCTATTTTTGTGGTCTCAAGGTTGGCAAGTATGCTGATCCTTTATCGTCTATCCCTGATCTCCGTTTCGGATACCTCATGCGTAGCTGCTCCCATGGGCGGCGCTCTGCCCTCCAGGTCCTGCTGGCGCCTCTGCTGTTTGATCTGGTTGAGGGAGGGGCGTAGCTGATTGGCCGCCGCAACAGTCTCCTTCGTCCAGTCGTCCACCAGTTTGTGGAGATCGTCGGTGAACGTGCCTCTCTTGTTGTTGCTGTTGTTGGTCTGGACCTGAGCGAGCCGTGAGATTGGCTGGGGAGACGGCGAGGGCGTGGCTGTGGTGAGTGACGGCTGTGTCTGAGCGGAGGCTGTTTGAGCTGTGGCGGTGTTGAGAGAAGACCCTGAAAAGACACAAAAAGTTTTAAAAATCTGTCCAGTTAAAAAAGAAAAACTGACAGTCAAATCAATTGGCTGCTGTATGGCGCAATTTAAGGCACTTTTGACAATGAGCCTGTATTATCTCCTTCATGAAAGCCAACTTTTAAGAAAAATCCTCATGATTTTGTTGAGGCCAGAGTAAATGTGTATACAACGTATTTACTGTGAAATATTTTGCCAACATAGCAGCCAAAGGATTGCAACATGAGTGACTTTCATGAGTTATTATAGACAAATGAAATGTCTGATATGCAAGCAGTGACAAAATTCAGCAATCAAGACATCGACACCGCCATGCAAAACGACAACCAACGTAAATTAATGCAACAGTCTGTAGAGTACCCACATTTTCAACAATAACTGCAACAAAGTGCCGAAACAAAAAAAAAGAAAATAAAGTGCACACACAAACATAAGGAGGACTAAAATAGTGAGGACAGAGTAAGAGAGACAGAGAGTAAGAAAGTAAATGAGATAGTTACTACTACTGCGCTCTTTGCCTAGACATAGTCGTTTCAGAGTGGACCCTATAAAAAGGTAAAACAGCACAAGACAGAAACAGTTAGGCCAGGACACACTGCACACCACACGTAATGTGGACAAGCTGCTTCAAAAGCACATTCAGCTATCAAAACAATTGGGGAAAGAGAAGGAGGGAAAAGGAGGACAAAGGGGGTTTAAAAGTGAGGAGGACTGGAAGGAAGAGCCTAGGTGTACTCTATAAAATGGGAAATCTATTAGAAAGTGAACCTGACACGAAAGAGACAAGCACACCTAGCCTTGGTTTGGTTTGGTTTGTGATGGGTTGTAAATAGTTCCTGCACTGATTTATAGCAACACTGTCATGATGAAGACCATCATATTTCATGCTGCCTTCGAAATGAACTTACTGAAAACAACTGAAATGTTTTCTTTAGTTTTTAACAATGTTGTGTTGGATACAGATCTGGTAAAAGGCAGTCACTATCATGTTAATTGCCTTTACAAATAAAGTAAAATAATCAGGGCTGTCAATCGATTAAGATATTTAATCGCAATTAATTGCATGATTTTTATCTGTTCAAAATGTATCTTAAAGGGAGATTTGTCAAGTATTTATACTCTTATTAACATGGGAGTGGGCAAATATGTTTGCTTTATGCAAATGTATGTATATAGTTATTATTGGAAATCAATTAACAACACAATGACAGATATTGTCCAGAAACCCTCACAGGTACTGCATTTAGCATAAAAATATGATCAAATCATAACATGGCAAACTGCAGCCCAACAGGCAACAACAGCTGTCAGTGTGTCAGTGTGCTGACTTGACTATGACTTGCACCAAGTTTAGCATAATTTAGGTTCCTTCGCAACAAGCTAGTATGAACTAGTTGATGCAAGTGGATTCCTTAGGTTTTTTAGGTTCATGTGATATCAGTATCTTCACTAGCTTTAAAACTGAGCCTGCTACAACCTAAAAATCGCAAGTTGCGTTAATGCGTTAAAGAAATTAGTGGCGTTAAAACAAATTTGCGTTAACGCGTTATTAACTTAACTTAACTTTGACAGCCCTAAAAATAATTTATTTAATTGTAAGATTTAGTATAAAGGATTGGTCCGTTAGTTGGTAGGGAGGAGACCGCAACAAGGTAATAGTGTTTTCTAAGAAAGGAAGACTGGAGCCTGGATTAAAAAGAGATCCCTTTGTCGATGTGAGAATGCCTGTGAAACAAAAAATGTGAAACCAAAATAAAAATAAAACGTCAAACTGAAAAGAGCACACAGATACTAGCTGGAACTCATCAGAGTCAGCACTGGTCGGAAACATGCAGGTAACTCAGGAGAGGTGGAAGGAGATAAAAGAAGTAATATTGATGATACAGCCCTTCATATGGCGGAGCAAGTCTCCATCAGTGCCCTGCCTGGCGCCTGCACCATGCACGTCTTCTCCGTCCAAACATGAGGGACAGAGAGCTGTCCTCTACCACAGCAAAGGGCCCTGCCTATCAGGGGAGGGCTGGGAGGGGGGTTCTCTGTGTTAGTATACAGAGGAGTGCTGACTTGGGCAAAGTGCCTGGACTTGGGGAGATGTTATACAATAAAAATTAACAGTGGATGGAAACACACGAAAAATAAATAGGGTGTAATAAAGGCTTTCTCTCTCACACATGTACACAGACACACTGGTACAAACAGGCACACTGTCTAGTTTTAGATCTGACCTCAGGCCCATGTTTGGAGAGAACGAGCCCCAGTGCGCTGTGGGGGCTGTTTTTTTTAAAGCCAGAAGCACTGCACAAAGCATTTGTATGAGGGGGAGGGGGCATTATAGATTCTACCCACATGTGAATGAATGGTTATGAATGGAACTGTGAACTGTGAACTGTGGATGATTGCCAGAGTACAGAGAAATACCTATAACAACCAGGTTGCAGCCTGGGCTGTGGCGAGGCCACACACACAGAACTAAAAGAGGCACGCACACCCTGGAAATGTTTCCTTTTCAATATTCATGCCAAGAAACTGAATGGAGTCCAGACTCTTTGGGGTCATTCTGAATTCACAGAGCCAGTTACTTTTTGTTCTACTTCAGTCTTTCTGACCACCAGAGACAGTGTCGCTGCTACAGGATTACACAAAGGCTATATTTACACAGTATAAGTGCACAAATGTACGACAAAGCACATGTTAGCTACTACAACTATCTGAAGGTCTACCCAGCAATGCAGACCAGGACGTGGTTTCAACATAACATACCAAACAAAGAAATCAGAGACTATAGCGAAACCCATCTAAATCTAAATGCCTGCACAAGGCGCAACAGGTCTGAAGTCATTCCGCAACTTTTCTGTAAAGAAAAGAGATCTAAAATGGTTCATTGAAATAGAAGATATATAGCTGTCACTATCAATTTTCAAAATCGACATCCAAATGCAAGCCACTTGAATTGGAGTTCAATTTGCAACTCAGTTAAACATGTGTAGATTACTGTCTGCCAGTGTCTTTCTTGATACTACCACCGGAGGCACCAAAGTCAGAAAACTTTCAATTCTACATAGTGGATTTAAAAGGTGCTAAATATGATATTCAGATTAATAATATAGCATCAAACAACTATTTGCTATGTAAAGATTGAGAGGAATAATGTCTACCTGAACAGAGAATGAAGTCACTCTCCCTCTGTGTGTGTGTGTGTGTTGTAATCAGAGCTTCTCTGTGCTTTGTTGACATCCTCGGGCTGGCCATGCATGCTTTTAGTGCATTTTCGTGCATGTGAGCGTGCTCCACTGGCTAGCTCATGGCCGCTGCTCTGCTCAGCTCTCATACGGCAGTTACAGCTGATAAGTGTGGTACCCACTTCAGGTTCCCCCCCAGGTAAACACTGTTACCTCTGTCAGCACTTCGCCGTTGTTTGCACTTTTAGCACTGTTAGCTACAAGTCGCCTGCTCACCATCGCCATGTTGAGAGGCAAGAGAAATGTTCCCAATCCTGTATTTAGCGCCTTTAATCAAATTCCCATAATGGCGATAATTGACTACATCGGAGGAGCAGGATGAATTCATCGCCCCAGGGTTTTAAATAAAAGCTGATGCAGAACTTCAAGCACCAAGAGGGCACAGATTATATTAATGGAAGTCATAGCTTAAGCATGAGCTTTTACCAGGAACCTGACTGGGAACCAAAAGCACCAAGTGTCACAAACACAATTCTGCACCAATTACAACATCTAACAGCTGTAACAGGTGAAGGGATGTTCAGCCAAGTCATAAGCTAAAACACAGAAATGTGACCTGCTACATTGATTACTTGAAGATGAAAAGGAAACATTTCCTGGCTGCACAAGCCTTTGATTCTGGTGTGCCTATGTTAGCTAGAGTCATTTGACTTTGTAGACATACGTGTCAACATCACGTGTGCATGTGATGGAGATCCTTTGGTGGTCAGAAGAAAAATATCATACAGCTTTGAGGACGTTGAAGGAGGGGGTTGGGGGAGGAGGGAGGGAGTTGTAGGAATAGAAAATGGGTGATGTACAGTGTGTCAGGTGAGGAGGCCTGTGAGGAGATTGATATAGAAGATCCACTATATTACAGATATATAAATAAATAAATAAATTGGTTGATAGAAGAGAGAGGCAAGTTAAACAAAGAGAAGATGGAAATGAGTGAGGGGAAATAGAAAAGAACAAATACAAACAGATGGACAGAGACACAGGTCCACTGAGGAATCTAGTGCGTGGTTTGCTACTAGATTTATAGGTGACTCTCTCTGACGTTTGGTGGTAAACCGTCCAGCCTGTAAAAATGAATATAAGAGGGAAGAAGAGAAGAAACAAGAGAGACACTTTGTAAAAGTGTACAGAGACTGGGATGAGAAACCCCCACCATCAAAAGCACCAGCAAAGGATACTAAGAAGGAGAGCACGCTATGCAGGATCCCACTATTATTATCATCATCATCATCATCTGGTGATTCATGAGAATTTTCTGCCAATAATTACATCTGATAATAGAGTGTTATTAGGGGAGCTGGGAAACTATCCAGTCAGGCTAGTGTGGTTGCATCTTTGGGGTTTTACCCTGATATTATTTGTTTGTGAATTCATTTATTATTGCTTATTTTAATGGGGTAATATAAAAGTGTTTACAGCTTGTAGTAATTTGCACCTGTCCCCAAATGTGCTTTTGTCACAGCATAAATAAGAAAAGAACACTACAATTTAAGAATGAATGTAGTAAAAATGTCTACAGTTTAAAAAAGTTTAATTATACATTGTATCAAAATGATCAAATAATAATATGTATAAAAAAATTAAGTAAATTAAAAACAAAATCATTTTGAACCACATTTGAAAGCCATAAATCAACCAGCTACACAAAATACCCAAAGACTTTGACTGAGGCTTAGATCTGACAAAAAGATTTTAGACAGAAATCTACATTCATCAGCTGCACAATCTTTATCTTATATTGAATTAAATCTAAACATTTCAAACTTAAAAAACATGGAAAAGTGCTACAGCTTAAAGCACAAAACTAGTGTCTTGCGGAAGAATTTATACGCTACAGTGACATTTTACAAAGAGGGATCCTGTGGTCACTAACTCCAAAATATTGTTAGCAAAATACATAGAGAGCCATATTTTATTATCTGCAGTTGTAAGCAGGTGTTATTGACTGTTAGAATGAACCGACCTTTTAGCTTTAAAATGTATCCGTCTCTATTTTTGTTCAACTGTCTAACTTGCATTAGACTAAAACGTGGCTTGGTTAATAATTTGGTTATATAATGGCTGCTGAAAAATTATGAGTCATATGTATTAAGTCAAACGTATTATTATTATTATTATTATACATTATAGTAGATTAACTGTGAATCATTTTTCCGTTATTTTATTTTAATACCTGTGTATCTGACTATTAACTCACTGCTCTTTGCTAGATTCATTTCTCCCAATGCTACATAAAAAAACTATGACTTGAATTTACAAAGTGAACTTTACCACTTAAATTTTTGGCTATAGTGCCAACCTCCAACCAATTATTGGTTATCGTTATAGCTTCAGAAACTCCTTATTGATGCATACTGATTACATGAGACACAGATGGTATATACCAGGACACAATGCACATATTGATGTATAGCGCATAAGTGCCATTTCTCATTTTCTCAATCTGACAGATGCTAGTCATCTCATTAGTAAATTTACAAATATTTATGTTTATCATATGGCTAAAATTGTATATATGTGTAATTGGTCCTACACACAGTACGAGGTGTGTTTGTGTCTGTAAGCCTTCGAGATGATGTCCATGGACAGTATGGACAACATTAACACTGTTAAGCATTTACCTTAGCCCTAGTGGCTGTTTTGTATATAGCATGTCCCGTCCACACACACATCAGCATGCACATGAACCTATAATGTGTACCTTGGCCAGGGCCAGCTTGGTTGGCCGTTCCATCTCCGTGTAGCCCAGCGTAGATGTTGTCTGAGGAGAAAGAGCCCTTTAAGGAACAGGGTTGCTGGGTGTGGACCTGCTCTGGGGCGGCACTGGGCTGAGTGCTGGAGCTAGAGCTGCCACTGGAGTGAGCAGAGCCGTCCGACAGAACTGAACTTTTAGCCGGGGAGCTGGATGAGCTGGCAGCACTATCACCTTGGTGAAAAAAAGAAGAAGAAAAGAGTGATTCACAGAGTGAATCACTCTGTGAATCACACACTCCTACGGTTTTCTGAACCTGACGCCATTCCTGTGTTTTTCCACTTGTGTGCTTTCAGACTGAAAATGCTCTCCTATGCACACAATCACATAAACCACTTATCACCACCACCATCATCCAAACCCACACACCTTTCCTCTCTGTGGAGGTGTTAAGATTGTTTTTGAGCTGCTGCACCATCGGGTTGAGCAGTTTTCCAGCCTTCAGCTTGTGTTTGCTGGCCCTGCGCCTGCGGCCACTTGGGGGTGCAGCGTGAAGTAGGCCGACATTGGTAGGCAGTGTTTTGCCCAGCCCCGTGTACAGATGCTCAATCTCATTCCTCTGGAACGCCTGCAGCTCAGAGATCTCCTTCATGTGTCTAGTGAGAAGGTACAGGGAGAGAACAGACGGAAATTAACTGGCTGCTAGTCAATTTCTGCGTCTTTTTTTTTTTTTTTTTCAAGCATTGCCTCAGTAATGTTTTCTCCATGTAGTCCACTAAAGCCTCTATCATTAGAGCGTGCAGTCATAATACCTGCGTCAAGAGATCCTCTCCTGATGAGCCAAGTCATTTAAAAACATCTCCATGTCTTTCAGAAACAAGTCGTGTCGACTCGACTGACAAACCTCAACTTCATCTGATCATTTTGTGGGATTCTACATGATCATTAATGTCACTGAAAATACTATGAGAAGGCAATAACTGAAGCTTTTAACGAGCTCTGTGCACAGGAAAAGAAAGTATTGTGATGTTCAAGCTAAATCTGTTATTTGTGCATTTAGTTTACCAGTATTATGATTAGACTAATATCAAACATTTGCATCTGGCAGCCAAACATAGCAGTCAAAGCAATGAGTCACATACTGCATTTGGATGAATCATCTTATCAAAGTCAAATAATCCTCATTGCACCTGTACCTGCACCACACTTACGGTTGCCAGAAACGAGTGCCATCATTTTAGCATGGCCGGTCTGCTTGCTGATAATTGGCTGTTTTAGCAAGTTACTGACACCTTTTTCATTCCATTACAAACCATTACTTTCTAATTTCTCTACTACTCGCAGCCTTAAGTCATGGTTTAGTAATTTCGAGTCGGGGGACACAATGCTACAAAATGTTTCCTAAAATATACAACATCACAGACTTGTTCTGTTAACAAGCTTGTGAAGAGTGAATGCTTGAAGTTCATGTTACAACTGCAACCTAATTTTTTTTTTTTAACATGACTGAGTTAATGTATCTCTCCAGATCGGTGTCTTTCAATGAGATGGGAACGCACACTTGTTTTTAATCACTTGGAAATACGATATCTCTACTTAATAACCAATTATAATGGGGGCACATAGGCCTCCTTTGCCAAAGATGTCATGACTACCAGGCAGTCATGACCATTAACCATGATTACATCCATCGTCGACATCTATTGTCAGTTAACATAATGATGTTTTCTGCAAAATGCATAGACTGTATATAAGAACTGGATGTAGTCCCCCTGATTGATATGTTGACGGCCGTTTTGAAGCCTCGAATTCGGCGTTATGGCCGTCGCAATCTTGTTTTTTTGCAACCAGAAGTGACATGAGAGGGTTTAAGTTCTGAGACGGAAACACGGAAAACACCCAGACCGGACAACGCCGAGGTAGCAACATTCCAATCACAAGGTAGCCACGTCCTAAAACATACCCTGCTTTATGGTCCATTTGACTCTAAATGGGACCATAATTTACCAAATGAACATCATGCTGTATTGAGACTTGAAACTATCAATTGAGACCATAAATCACGTGAGAAGTAGGGTCATTTTCTCATAGACTTCTATACAATCAGACTTCCTTTTGCAACCAGAGGAGTGGCCCCCTGCTGGCTGTTAGAATGAATGCAAGTTTAAGGCACTTCCGCATTGGCTTCACTTCTCAGACATGGAGGTAGAGCACTGGCCAAATGCCACAATCATAAATTAAATCATACACAGACTTCTGATGGCATACCTACACATACATACAGAATATGCAACACATTTGCTCAGCTGTGGGTGAATGCATTTGTGTGTAGGTTACTTTACTTTTCTCTCAGCTTCTGCAGTTCTTTCCTCATATCTGCATCCTCAAACTCAGAGTCATTGTCACTGCTGATGTAGGATGAGAGGGCATGTCCTGCAGCAGGCGAGGGAGCGTGACCGTTCATTGCCACGGGCTGTCGGCTCGGTGAATCGGAGCTCTGCTCACTTTTGCTCCGACCAGAGCGCCGCAGGAAGGCCACTGCCCTCTTCATGAGGTCGCTTCCACTGTGCTCCGACAGGGCATGAGCTGGGGGAGCGGGGTGGGCTGGAGGAAGGGCTACGCTGCTGCTGTCCTCATCTGCTGAGTCAGAGTAGAGGTGAGAGGTGTGGTAATGCCAGCTGTGATGGGTTGGCGTGTCGATCGTCTGGGCCCGGGGGATATGACGTGGGGTGAGATCGGGGCTGGAAGTGGGGGTGGCATGGTAGAAGTTAGGTGGGGCAGAGTAACGGTTACTACTGGGGGGTTTGGATGTTCCTGCAGTCGCATGATCAGCTACAGCTGTCACAGAAGATCTGCCCACAGCCACACAGTCATTCTCTTTCCTGCCTAGGCCCTGGCTCAGGCTGTAAGACCCTCCGGAACCACTAGAGGGTGCTGGGGAGCTGCAGGTGCTGCAGCTCGTCTTGCTTTTCTCTAAACGATAAATGACATCCGGTGGAGTGGGGATGATCTGGAAGGAACAGAAACCCATGTTCATAACAAAATTATGGTCCATAAACATCATTAACTAATGCAATGTTTAACCAACAAACGGGATCCAGGACAAACAATGGCATAAGTCATGATCGGTAATACAATTTAATTTAACAGATGTGCCATTTAAGGGTTTTGAGAGTGGATTCTTACTTGAAAACGGCTTTTGGAGCTGTATGAACTGGAGTTGGCGGTCACATCGCTTTTGTTCAAACCCCTGTTAGTGGCTGAAGGACCAGGAAGAGGGTTTTTCAAAACAATGACAATGATTCTCAAACCGGCATGCAGTAATAATACGATATGGACATAAATAAATGTTACCCACCTGCCACTGCAGAGTCACTTAGTGCACCCACACTATCTGTGCGCTCAGGAATCTGAGGCTAACAGAGAGAAAGAGAAGGGTGTGTGAGGGGGAGGTTGGAATCATTTGAATAGTGGCAAGTAAATCGCTACCTGCGCTAGATGAGTGTGGTGAAACTAGCCATTATCCTCTCCTGACCTCAGTTTTGTCTGAATGAGTCAGACCCTGATCTGTTTTTGGCAGAATGCATGCACACAATGAAACACACACACAAAATGAAGCTGCCAGAGAGAGAGATCACATTGAATTATGGTGCTGACAGCAGTAATTGTGTTATCCTTCCCTCTTTCTAAACACAGTATTAGTCTTGCTCTTTACAGCCAATAGTCAAATCAATGACACGGTGCGGAGAAATGATTCAATGATGCTGCCATTAACTTAGCTCCTAACCAAAGTCTGAATGCTCAGATTACTCTCTCACTCACACACACAGACAGTGTATTTTACCAGTGGCTCCCCTTTCTTCTTTGTAAGTGCTCCCTCGGTGTTCTGGCCGTCTGAGACTGGAGGTGAGCTGACTCCCTCTGTGCTGGAGGCCTGGGGGTCAGATGCAGTGCTGGAGGGCTGGGAGGGAGCGTGCTCCTGGTACAACAGGTTTCTCAGCTTCTCATCCAAAGTCTTGATTGTGCGGTCTACAAACTCCACCCTGCGTGGTCCCTCGCTGTCTGACTCGCCTGGACCCCCGCTCACTGGCTGCTGTTGGCTTGACTGGGAGTTCTGGGAGGTCTGATGTGCTGGACTCTGCGGCTGGGAGGTGACGGTCCCGGGCTGCATGGGCGTGGCGTAGGGTTGCTGCAGGACCACAGACTGATGGGATGCCAGCTGAGGGGGTAGGTCTCCAGCAGGACTGGCCTTCTGGTTGTGCTGATTAGTTTGAGAAGAGGTCAAACTACTAGCCGCTCCGTTATCAACAGCATTCACATCCAGAGAGACAGGTGGCACAATAGCGCAGCATGGAATATCCGTTACCATAGAGACAGCAGAGATGCAAGGCTCTTCCACAGGAAGGGAGTTGTGATGGCTGGTCCCAGCAGCAGCGAGGGCATGTTTAGTTACACAGGGCTGAGACTGCTGGATCCGGGTTTTGTCAACATTTTGGTCTTGAGGTTGCACTGAGGTCTGAGCTGCGGGGGGCACAGGGGAGGAGGAGGAGGACAGGCTTTGGGAGGATAAAGATGCGACGGCGGTAGTCACTACAGGCGTGTTGCTGTTGGGCCTGACTGATGAGGAGGCAGACGTTTCAGATTCTGGAGACATAAAAAGATGACGTTAATTAGGAGTAGAACAGATTGGGAGTTAAACAGCCAAGGCCGTGAAGAAGAGAAGCTGGGTCCTGTGGGTGCCAGGATGTTACATCACTGCTTGTCTTCCCCCATCAGGCTCTGTCAGCTGGAGTATAAATCCCACCCATTTCTGCCTAGAACCACTGCAGAAGCACTCTTATATAACTGACCCCTACAGATGAACCACACAGAAGCACACTCTGATGCATGCACAGCGTCTTCACTATCAACAGCAGCAAGTAAGACGATTCAGTTTACTTCTATAGAAAATATACTCCTGGCAGAGAAAACTGCTGCTCACGATGCTTATGTTAAAGAATTTCATTTAGTAAGTAGTGCATCTTAAGACACAAAAGAAGCATTAATGATACGCTGTATTTCTGAGCGTGCAGCATACCCAGGGCTGCAGAGGTGTGCGATGTAGTCTTCTCTTTGTCTAACACAGGCGTCTCAGCCACAGGGCAGATGATAAACCAACGCTTGCCAGTGTGGAGGACTGTCAAGGACAGAGAGAAAGAAAAACTCAGAAATGCACATCTACTATAAAACCAACTCAGCAGAAGAGCTAAAAAGGTATTGACTGACCACTTTGAAAGCAAAATAAAAAAAAGTGAGAATACAAACAGATTTCAATGTCATTCATAAAATCATCCTCATAACAGGCTTCTTAAGAATGCAGATGTACAGGGAGGCAGTTGAGATAACTAGAACTGAAACATGTGAGTGGATTTTGTTTGAGGGAATATAAGTTCCAGGTGGCTCAAAGTCTTACCATTTTGCTGGTACACTAGCTGTGGTGTGCTGGGTGCGGAAGCCTAAAGAAAACGAAGGATTACTACACAGATTTGATGCATGTGTATCACTTTAATAGGCATTTAAAAGGTTTCCTGTGCCAGATAAAGAGCTGAACCTCAGAAGCAAATTCAGTTAGATCAAAATGTCACATCAGCAAGAGTGGTATTTTTGGCAGCGTGCACGCAAAGTCATCTTGAGAGTGCTGTCAGGATGATGTATCCGAGGCACTCGTAGACAGATTGTGCCATCGCAACTATTAACTGTCAACAGTTCCCTTCTCACCTCCGTTCCCAGAGCGCCAGCGCCTTCGCTCTGTTTGGGACTGCCTCCCTGGTCGGAGTTCCTTTCACCCTCGGTGTCCTCGCTCAGCATGTCCTCAGCCTTGTCCACGATGTCCTTCAGCTGCTCAATGAACACCTCTTTTTCTAAAGGCAGAATGAAATCGTTCTCCACCTGAGGGGCACGATGAAGAAAAAGGCAACACAACATTAAAAGGTTTTTAGCTTACCAAGAAATGGAGTTAATGAACAAAATGATTGAAATTTCCAGACACATTCTCCATTCAATTTTATATCCAAGAAAATCCATGGACTACTTTTGCATAATTTGTTAAGTTTATTAAGTATTTATGTCTCCAAGCAGTTCACATCATAAAAGTTAATTAAATGACTCGCTTTAATAAGCTTCACAAGTAGGCGTTTGCCTTGGACCACCTATATTATACATGATAAGTTTGTGGAGCAGATATGCCATCAATATTCATCTATCTATAAATATGAGCCCATTATGAATTGATTGGGATTGGAGGAGAGAAACGTAGTAAAAGAGAGAGAGAGAGAGACAGACAAATGTTTTTGCTGCATTGCAGCTCAGAACAGCAACACGGAGAGTTTTAGAGTTCTGAGCCATAAGAAAGCATCTCAGGCAGCTGACAGCCATAGACTATATATGTGTGGACGTAGTCACCGTGACGTCACCCATTGGTTTGTGGACTGCCGTTTTGAAGCCTCGAGTTTGGCGTTTTGGCCGTCGGCATCTAGTTTTTTTTGTAACCAGAAGTGACACGAGAGGGTGGAGTTAAGGACAGCCGAACGCCGAATAAGACATTTTTAGGCAACCGAAAGGTTATAATTAACTTTAATGAACTCAAAACACACTGTGGAAGGGTTAAAGTTGTAAGACGAAAGCGTAAACAACTCCCAGATCGGACAACGCTGTGGTAGCGACCTGTCAATCACAAGGTAGCCACGCCCTAAAGCATCCCCTGCTTTATCGTCTATTTGACTCTAAATGAGACCATAATTCACTAAATGAACATCATGCTGTATTGAAGAAGACTTGAAACTAGCGATTGAGACCATAAACTCATGTTTACAATGTTTACTGAGGTAATAAATCAAGTGAGAAGTAAGGTCATTTTCTCATAGACTTCTATACAATCAGACTTCTTTTTGCAACCAGAGGAGTCGCCCCCTGCTGGCTGTTAGAAAGAATGCAAGTTTAAGGCACTTCAGCATTGGCTTCACTGATCACAGCATGTTACAAAAACCTTTGCATCAATTAAAGTGGCAGTGACTTTGTCTCCTACATACCATGTATGTAGCAATCTCCTCCGGTGCATCTCCATCCAGGTCAAACTTGAAAGTGACCATTTTGTGGTTATGAGTTTCCAACTGACACTCGACCATCTTATCGCCAGTGTTGCACACCTGCAACAAGAGCAGACACAATAAATACATTGTCTACTACGAACATTGTCTTAAAGAAACGTCTTCCTTGTCGGAATATATTTTGGTTACCCACATTGAGCATGTTGAGCTTTGGCCTGCTAATCTTCTCTTGCCGTGAACGAGTGCGTGTGGACCTGCGGTGGTGTTTGCGGACTTTCCCTTCGCCTTTACCTCCATGTGTCCCCTCGTAACCGTCACTCATCTCCTTCCCTGACGTGGCATCAGAGTTGACGCTGGTTTTGGTGAGGAGAGGCAAGTACATCAGTTTAAGTATTAATATGTATAAGCCTTATTCATGAATACCTGAATACTGAGCACACAGCTCCACATTTAGGTGGTTTCAAGATCACAACGTGCCCATTCCAACATGTTCACAACTGTTGCTCAAATACAGATAGTGGATTGACAAAAGGAGAGATAGTAAATAAGGTGCGTGATAAATAGAAAGGAATTATCTCAGTGTGTCACACAACCTGCTGAAAATCTTCTAATTCTTCGCCTCGATATGGAGCTTAGTGAAAAGGTTTTGTAAAGTTTATTGCTGCTCTGGATCTCCTGCAGGATTTGGCAAACGTCTGATATGTCAACCATGGGTGACACTAAACTCAACATGAACTTAAAGGGGATATACAGTAGATTTGTGGGGGATTAACTGTCTGCTATTCATTATGAAGATAATTTCTGAAATTAAAAGGAGTTTTAGCTGCTGCTGGACACCGATACGAAAGATTGATAGATGCCATAAGAGTGTTGATCAGTGTTCACTCTGGTTTTACAGAAATTTTTGTATAGCTGGAGAGCTGTCCGTTGATCAACGTACCTCCAGACAAAGTTGGCATAGACAGCTGTCATCTAGCGCCACATTACACAACATATAATACAGTACATATGTTGAGGATTGGTGGAACGCCCTCAATGTTTTCTAAAGGCAAACAATGTTGATAATGTTTTAAGCTTTCACTTTTTGTTTGAGACAAAAGAGGGATGTAGTCAACCAATGCAAGTTTCTGCTAGGCATCCTTTTCAACGTGGCACTTATTGGTGTGGCTACTGTAACAATGTAAACAACAGAGCTCTTTAAGTCTGAAGTAAGAGAGGTTGGGAAACTGTTTAAAACCAAATGCATTATAACAACATTCAGGTCACTGCTTATCAGGCATACTGCTGCTCTAGGGATTAATGTCCATTTGACAGCCCTTGAGAGCTGTGACTCACATCCAATATGCATTTCTTACATTTCTTAGAATCTCTGACTTGTCACCTGCAAACATGGCTGAGGGGAAAGAAGCTAGTACCTGTCATAGCTCTGTCCTCCAGTGTGTTTCTCTGCAGCTTGATCCTACAGACAAAACAAATACAGTACCAGAGAGAAGGAATAAAAAAAGTAACATTTATCGGGTATTTCATTTTAGATTACATTTCTGACTGTGACTTGAGAGGAAGTACAGTGATACACGTGGGTGCACTTGTTTGTTTGCAAAGCAAGGTGGGCAGAGGAAGAGATACAAAATGAGAACTAAAAAATGTAGAAGTGAGTTACAGTATGTGTCCATACCTCTGTGTTGGTCTCTGTTGGACCCTGACCTGCAGCTCCGGTGAGACTACTGAGCTGTTTCTGCTGAGTCAGACTGGAGCTGGCAGACCCAGATGAAACTCTCTGAGAGTCAGAGGGCTGCAGTACAGGAATCTGGCTCTGAACCTGACTCTGGGCCTGCAGGGCCAGCTGGCACGGGTTCTTGTTGTCCAGCTGGGCAGCAGCAGCAGGGTCTGACCCATTCTGCAGAGGTGAGGAGAAGACTGCAGGCTGGACTGGATGAGCAGAGGGAACAAGCTCAGGATGGCTGGCCTGGGCATGTTGGGGAACCTGCTGGAAAAGACAAACAAGATAACACATTCTTATCATACATAAATATGTTATCTTGGAAGAATCCTTTGAAAACATTTTGAGATATTCAAATATTTGTGTCGTTTCTTGATAAGAATTCCTCAAATATTCGACAGGATTTTCATCTATGAAGTGCAGTATGTATAACAACATGTGTCAGCAAAAAAATATAAGCCATTTTTCATCTGTATTATTTATCAATCTGACTTTAACAAATAAACAACATCACAGTGACCCTAACAGTTTTTGCAAACAAAAAAAAAACAACCTGATAGAGATTATCACAATCAAAGGTTCCAGTTCACACCCTCTTGGTAAACATCTGCAGCCATCATAATTACCTGTATCAGAGGCTGAGTGCTGCCGTTTGTGGGAGGGTGTGTGTTCTGGCACGGGGCAGTGTGTGTGTGTATGGGGTGGGTGGTTGGTGCTGATATAAACGCAGGTTGTGAATGAGAAGCCTCAGATCTAACATTTAGAACAGCGTTGGGCTGGTGCAGTGGGGACGTGGGTGCCACCGTACCCAGCAAGGTTGAGGGGGACGGTACGAGAGACACCGGTACAGGTGAAACTAACGCATTTTCAATGTGCAGAGGAGAAAGGGGGGAGACAGAGGGGGTCACAGGAAGAGTCTGTCCAGGAGAAAGGAACATGTGATTAAGATGAGAGGAGGTTGGAGGGTGAGGGGCGGTGCAGGAGTGGGGGTAGGAGGATTCACAGTCAGTCATAGCTGTCATCACCTGGATTGTGGGATACTGTGAAGGAAACTGAAGGGAATAGAAAAAAAGGAAGAAACAAGAGGAAATCAAATAATCTAGAAAACTAAGATCAAACATAGGAGGATGATGCATCATGATAACTTGCATCTATACATCTATATTGTTATTGGTTTGTATAAGCCAAAATAGAAAAAACTGCTGAGGCATACAATAACTCAGACACAAGGGCATACTATGCACTACATACCCAATATGTGTACTATCGTTCAACATACTTGTGTGAATAAACAGTAGTATGTATCTTTTCCGACGCATAGAGCAGTAATTTACGGAGACACGTAACCATGGTAACCCGTACCAACCTCATGTGACCAAACGATGATTTGAGATTCTGAACTAATTTTAAAAATGCATTACGCCCAGCAAAGTGAAATCTTTTATTTATACTTAAATTGAAGCGTTATTGACGTTTGTTATGAACGTTGTCATCAGTACCATATTGCCATGTGGGATATTTATGTTTATATTATGGTTTCATACTAATGTTTCGGACACACTAAAAAAATCTCACATACTGTTTTAGCTACTAAATAGCATGTTGGTATGAAATTTCTGACGCAACCAAGGAAAATGAACGGGTATTATCCGGGTAAGATATTTGTGAAAGCTGCGAGAACAGATAATACCTGGGATGAATGTGTTGGCGGTAGAGAGTTTGAAATCTGCAGAGGTTGGAGATGTTGGTGGGCAGTAGCCGGAGCCATTGACTGTTGAGGGGCTGGCGCACTTGAAGCTGACTGGCTGAGATTAAGCCCAGCAGGACCAGCAGGAATATTCTACAGAAAGAACAAACAGAGGAGGAAGAAAAGAGGGAGGAAGTTCAATAATGGCAGAGATTCCAGTTTCATCTCTCAGTTTGGAAATCTGCATTTCCTGCTATTGACCCAGATCAGAATAGCTCACATTTTCCATCCTGTCCCTAAGCCTGGAATCAGTCTGAATCAGCTGCACATACTAGAGCGCTGCGTACCACAGAGCAAGCCTGGGGAGGGCAGGCGGATGCAGCGGCTAAAACCACAGTTATTGTTTTCATTACTGTTTCCAGCTCTCTGTTGGCTGTTGCCTGCTGTTGAGCTGTTCATTTTTTCATTCACCTACTGTCCACCAACACAGCTGCACCAAATCAAAACCAGGCACCATAATATGAGTGGCTCCCAACAGCATTGCCATAAATAATAATGTTTACTTGTTTAAGTGCATTATTTTCTGTCCCTCTCAGAGTCCCAGTGACAAATTGTGTTGAGACAAAAGGCACTCTACCTGGTTCAGGAAAGCAGCGGCGCAAAAATAGGGTTGATACTGATGGAAAATGAAAACAGGGTGAGGTCAGAGGAGGGAAAACGAACATAAAATTCAAAACGGGGTCACTATGCATGCCACCTTGCAACAATATACTGTATAGTGATTATCAACACTCACCTGTTGTGCTCCGTAGGTCTGTGGAACACCAGAAGACTGCGCAGACAGGTACTGGCTCTGAGCTGGGGCAGTCTGTTGCTGCAGGGCAGCATGTGCATAGCTCTGAGAGGCAGCATCAGGTAGACCAGCAGCAGGGTAACTCTGGTGTGTGGCTGCAACCTGCAAAACTGGGGGCGCTGTCGGATGAAGTTGAGAAGCTGGGGTCTGAACCTGTTGGACTGTAGGCTGGGATACATCCTGGCTCTGAGAAAGGTGGGTGGGCTGTTGTGCCATTTGTTGGTGTATGGTATGCATAGTCTCTTGGTTATGAGGCTGAATATAAGCCTGCCCAGCATGTTGTGCTAGTTGTACATTGCACTGAGTATTTAGTTGGTGCTCTTGCTGAACGGGTATCTGTTGGCTGTAAAGTGCTGGTGTGGAAGAGCTCTGACCAGCCTGCTGACTTGGCAGTTTGACTGCGGCTTGGATGTGTTGCAGTGCACTGGGAGCTTGTGTAGGATGACACGGGGCCATGGCTGCCATAGTTGGGGCTACAGATGCAAGAGGATAGCTTTGTGCTGGCTGCTGTGCTGTCAGGGTGTTTGCTGCTGCAGCAGTCTGTTGCTGAACTGGAGTAGGATATCCTGATGCAGAGTGAGGCTGTTGTTGAGCTGGGGCCACGCAGTTCTGACACGTTTGTTGGACGTTCAAAGGAAAAGTCAAAGAGTTTGCTGCTGTTGCCGGCTGCTGTTGGTGGCCGGGTGCTTGGTAGCTCTGTGCAACATGTTGTGGCACAGCTGATGCTGAAACATTTGCTGCAACTTGTTGTGCACTCAGAGGTGTGTAGCTCACAGCACTGACTGTATGCTGGATGTTGACTGAACATAGACTAGCTGGAGCTGGTGTTGCAGCACTGTGTTGGCCAGCATATGGAGCAGCAGGGTAACTGTGTCCAGGCTGGATGTACTGCTGTGGTGTGTGCACTGCTGTGTTGGAAGAAGGCAGGCCCTGTATAGATGGTTGATTCTGGTGACCTGCTGAACTGGTCTAAAGAAACAAAGGAGAGAAAATTCAAATTAGACCCTCTTGGGAGTGAATTTTACCGGTCAAGGATAAAATCCCACAAAAGCTAATAAGTGTGCCAATGACATTACCGGATGCAAGTATAATGAGAGGATGACGGACAA
Source organism: Sebastes fasciatus (assembly GCF_043250625.1). Classification (NCBI taxonomy): domain Eukaryota; kingdom Metazoa; phylum Chordata; class Actinopteri; order Perciformes; family Sebastidae; genus Sebastes; species Sebastes fasciatus. The sequence continues at coordinate 17,051,923 of NC_133802.1, read as the reverse complement.
AAAATAAATGAATGAGACATCTGTTTCAACAATGAGCAGGCGGTGACAGGTGTGTGCTAAAATAAGAGAGAAATAGTAGGAGAGACCAAGAGGAGGGAGATCAGACAGACGCCCCATCTCCTCCAAGACAGCTGTAGCATTGGTCCAGTAAAGCAGAAAGGAAAAAATGTTAAAATCTAGGTCAGTTCAAGAAGGGATTGGTTAAAGTTAAATCAGCAGGGAAATGTGGTCATTGTCCTCCGACAGGAGCAAGTGTACGATTGTTAAGAGGACAGTCGGCTCTGTAGGCCTATGCAGGCAGCAAGACTCAAGATCAGCTCCATGCAGAATAATGCTGTACCTCCTACAGGCTGGGAGCAATCAGTTAAGCAGGTGTTGGCCCCATATGGGAAACCAAAGCGACTTGTCTGCTAATGTGACCTACCACTCCCACAGCCCCGGTCACTTGCTGCTCTCTGGCACAGAGACTATCCTCGCAGTCCTGGAGGGATTCTTGGTCCCCAACCAAACCGCGACTCAGGAGATGACTCTTCAGGCTGCCGTCTCCGTCACTGCGGGCAGGCCTGTGGGCGGCTGAGGGGTGCAGCAAGGAGGCTTGGGTGGGCGTTGTGTGACAAGGCGCTGCTTTGCGGCTGATTATATTGAACAGGGACTGCTGCAGCAGTGAGAAATCGGCAAAATCGCTCAAACCTTTCAGCCGTCCATAACCAGGGGTGGTCATTGTTCCACCGGAGGACGGGTTTTGTCTAAAGTCATATGGACAATGGTGTGTTGGCATGGCAACAGAAGGACGGCGGTAGCCTCCTTCTCGTGACCTTAGAAGAAGCAAAGCGAGGCAGGCCTGGCACACGTGGCCTCTATTCATTGCAAAATGGTGGTTATGATGAGAAGTTAGACTACTGAGGTCAGAGTGTCTGCGTCCACTCGGCACGGGCAGGGTGAAGTTTTCACTGGAGGCCTCTGATGACGGTCTGATAATGGTGTCACTAAAGCGGCGGTACTCAGAAGGTGAAGAGACGGGGAAGACCTGCAGTACTGGCTGAGCACTCTGGGAGGGGAATCCATCCTTAGCCTCGGAGTGAAGCTCAGGGGGGCTGACCTCCAACTGGTTCTCTGGCACGTGGGGGGTGGGACTGATTGATCTCTGCGACTGAATGAGGGCATGGAGTTGAGCAATGTGGTTTGCACTGCTAGTGTCAATAACGGGGGCACTTCCTCTCCGGGTTGCAGCTCCTAAACGAGTCCTGAGCTCTGGGCTCCGTGTTGACCCCCATACTTCAACCTTTTCACAGGAGTGAGGTCGATCTGTTAGGAAAGGGCTACTGCTGCTCTGGCACTGATCGAGGAGCAACCCAGAAGCAAAACATATGTTACTCAAAATGAACAAATCATAACCAAAAAACTATATGATGAGATGAGGACAAACAAACTTGCTTGCAACAACACATGAATGTATGAGAAAGACATATGTATGTAATGTGCATGACTGTGTTAATGAAGACTGATCTGCAAATGTAAAGAAATGTGTTGACTGTGCAGATTAACATTGTTTTTTTGGATACAGCGCCTGGATTCAGCCCCAAGGCCATTTGAGCAATGACTGCTTTCAAAGAGTGTGGGTATTTTAATAAATCCGAATGCATATTGTCCACCTGGGTGTGTATGCTCCTGATACAGACCTGCTGTGTTGCCATAGTAATAGGCTCCAGCAGGGACTGGTAGAGGACACTCTGCTGGCTGCTGTGGGAGTCTGAGTACACAGTGGAGCCCATGCCACTATCAAGCGTGCCGTCTGCTGCAGAGACACATAAATCATGCACTCATAAAAAAAGTCAAAGATTAATCTCATGTGTTTCTGAGTGGAGGAGAGCAGAGTCTCTTACACGTCACTGAGGTGACACTGGCTGGCAGGTTACGCATCCTGTTGTGCTGGTCTGCCTCTGCCTCTTCTGGTTCCAGCAAAGGCTGTCCTACATGTGCAACCCCAGCAGAGACGCCCTGAGATGGTGTCATCTGGACCCTGTGACCCCCTTCGCCTTGATCCACTGGAACTGCAGCAGACACGGTTCTCTCCCTCCTCCATTTGATCAGTGCCACGCGGTCCCTGATCGACTTTCCCACGGTCTTAGCATCACTCTCGTGGAAGAAGCCAGACTCCACCTGACAAAGAAAAGGGAAGAGCATGACTTCCAGGATATTTTTAGCATGGAGCATGTGAGAGAAGAGAGAGCATATTGTGTGACGGAGGGAGGGAGAGAGAGAGGGCAAGAAAAGGAAGGAATAGAAAATCTATTTCAAGGGGATCAGAGCGGTGGGGAACTATTCCCTTTGTCAGCAGCTTGGTTCATTGTTCACAACTGTCTGGACTGTTACATCTGCAAATAACACATATGAAGACACAATGCATAGTGTTGACAAGCAAAAAAAAAGGGGAGAAGACAACATAAATCCTTGTATAAATTGGCTACAGAGCTTTAGCTCCTTCCGTAATTACGATGACACAATTCAGCAGTACAAAACAATAGCTGACGCATAAAAATACAAGACAAGCAGTTATGTTGTGCATATCAAAACGAATGCTATTTAAATAAACCATGTTCATTCATCTAATGTTCAGCATAAAGTACAGTATGCATGGTATAAAATAGGATTTATAGTGGTAAACACACAGTAATTAGGCATCATAAGCACACAAGCCAGAATGAATGACCAAAAAAAAGGGAGATCCTGGCCCATCAATGGAGACAAATCATATCTCTGTTGCCTGTCTGTGGGGAAATGACTCATTACAGTGGATGAGGAGTGAGCTGACATGGAGGCATGCTGGCCATACCATCTCCTTGTTGGTCCACATGTCTGCTCTCATGCTCAAGGCGATTGTTACAGAGAGGCCTTACATTTTTTTTCCCCCAGCTTGACAGCCTGGTCAAGGCCAAAACAACACAGATACATGGAGGGACAGAGTGCAGACAAGAAAGAGGGGACGGGATGTGTGGGAGAGAGAGAGAGAGCAATGAACAACGAAAAGGAAGACTATTGTTTAAAAACCAAGAGGCAGATAAAGAGAAGGCCAGGAAAGCAGCTTCTCACTCACTGTCTCAGTGTCTCACTGTCATGGACCAGTTGCCAGAGTATTAAACAAAATACTCCTCTTCGTTAATAATCTGAGGGAGAGTAATCAATATACAACTGACACACCTCGATCCTTTACTCACACATGATGTACACTGTAGACTTCTTTGTGCAATATCTGATAACTCATTGCAGATGCTCCTCAGTCCTGAGGCAATAGATGGGCCTAATATAAATCAGTTTCCAAGCAAGTTTGTCTGAGGCCACTTTGAATATCTCGCCAAGAGGACAAAAAATTATCTTCTGTTTAACTAAAGACTTGGTCTCTCTAGTATTTCTGATGTACCCATTTCAGATTTTTCCCACCAAAATGTGTTTAAGGCTGTTAAAGAACAAAGCCTGGCAATGGCTACGTTTCTATTTTCAATCTGAAGTCAAGCTGTGTTAACTCAATCTCTCTTAATCCCAAACCCCAATAAATGATTTCATGGTGCTGCAGAATGTTAGAGGTTTGATATAAAGGCTTGAGGTTGGTAAAATCATGGCTCCAACAGAAGAGAAATCTTTTTCTGGTCTGGGATTTTATTGCAGGGCCTGTGGGTGCCTTATCTGATGGTGTTCACTGGAGAAAACCATGTAAACAAAAAGGAAAAAAACAAAACAAAACCGCAATCACTGTATTCCTGGAAGAGCAAAGTAAGTTATCACCAGCAATCTGCATTTGAGTGCATTCCCCAATGATGAGATATGAGTAATGCCAGCAGCTAGACATGCAAAGCGTTGACATAGCGGGGCCGGCCGAGTGTGCTTTTAATGCATGTTCATGCATGTGAGCGTGCCCCACTGGCTAGCTCACGGTCGCCGCACTGCACTGCTCTCATACGGTGGTTACAGCTGATAACACCGTCACCGACTGACAGCGCCGTCGCAGAATGGTAGCACCCACCCTCCGGTCCCTCCCCCCGAGGTTAGCACTGTTAGCACCAATAGCTACGAGCCCCCGGCTCAAGTGTCGCCACGTTGAGAGCCGTGCAGAACAATAGAAATGCTCCCAATCTCGCATTTAGCACCGTTAAGGTAGACATCACAATGTAAAATAAAGAAGTACAAAAGACAAGTCACAGGATTCCGAATATTTTACATGTATGAATACGTTCTTCTTGCTATACCATCAATTGTTCACTCACCATTTCTTGTGCCACAACCTCAGGGACCTCCTTCTCCAAGTCAAACGTGAACTCGATGGCTCCGCTCTCCTTGTACTTCCCTTTTAACTTCTTGTGGTCCTCCACCCACAGTTTCAGGGCTATCGAGTCCTTTTTCCCATCGTCCTCCTCAGCTAGCTCCACCCTAACGCCTGTGTCCTCAGCAAAGAAAGCATGGTTCAACAGGTCTTTGATGGTGTACCTGGGAGAAGGAACACCAAAGCTCAAGACTCAGGCACAAATGGGTACTGCACACACTGCTGCCATATATCTGTAATGTACAGCAATTGCAGATAGTGTGTGTTGATAATGTAAGGTCATCTTGGCACAGTAATTACATCATACGTGGACATGGATTTGCTGCAGGGACAGAGCCACTCACTGAAGTCACTCACTGAACCCAATCATGCTTCAATAAAAAAAGCCACTGGAAGCTAATTAAGGGTTATTTTCCCCTCTGTACACAAACTCATTATGTAACAGAAATTGAAAGACACCCTGCAGATATGGTGGGGGACTGCAGTGCTGCTGAGAGCCCAACTGTCTGTGCCACAGCAATGAAGCGGGGGAGGTGAGACAAGGCATGAAAGATGACAGGGCACCTTGTGGACCATATTGGCCGGACACTGGACGATGATGGGTCCAATCACTCACCGCTCCTCTTTCTTTTGGCAGATACACTCCCCAATAATCTCCTTGATTTCAGGATCCACGACCTTGTTGTAGCTGGCTGGCTTCACTCCCTGAGGAAAGGGAATTATAAACAAAATGCTGAGGACACGCCATGAAAGGATATTGTATTGATGAGAAATACTGACGAAGGAAAAACAAAGGGAAAGGGATGCTTTTGGGACCCCTAATCTGATCTTTTAAGTATCAGACACTCACACCCTGTAGGCTTGTCAACGTTGACAGAGTACGGCAGTTGTGGTCAGCTTGAATACATGTCAGTTGCAATGGATTCAATAAGGCACTCAAAGAAACCTTCAAAACCGCTCCTGCAGCATAGTCAACTTCTCTTTATACGAGGGCTCAATATATTCACCAAATGATATCTTAACACACAGCGTGCATCTTAATCCTCCGACACGACCTTGGTCTGTGTGTGTGTCTGTGTGCTGATTTGCGCATGTTAGAGCATCTCCTCCTCTTAAATTGGTCAGGAGAAGCAGCGGTCTGGAGTCTGCCCTGGTTCCTGATGTTGTTTTGTTAGTGAACCACAATTAGAACATTGTTGGCCTTAATTACTATGGTTCATAACATCATGAGCATATGGATGGACAGTGACAGCAGGAGTGGTTTGACTAGTTTCTATAGACATTTTCTTACTCTATTCCACTGTGAGTGTTTCATACTCAATAGATTTTGGTTATAGAGAATTACTTTTTAAAATGGTAGCAATTTTGGTGATATAAATTTTTCTTATCTCAGCACCATGATCTCACTTTCTGCATCCAATTTATAAAATATATGCATCCTCTGGATTAACAATTCTACCAATTATGCAGCCGCATGCTGTATGTGCTCCGGGAGTAGTTTAAAGCTATCAGGGTTTCTCTTTGATCAATCTCCTATTAATATCCTGCAGTGGTCCCTGCAGGGCACTCTAATATGCATACAGTAACAATGCAGAGAACAGTATCTAGAGACAGCTGCACTGATGCTGCCTGACCGTTATCATGGGTATAGAGGCCTTCTCTAAAAGCAGGTAAATGAGGCATCTCTCAGATTCCCTCACTGCCAAGTCTCAAGCGTGGAAAATCAATACTCTTCATCAAATCAGGAAGACTATCATGACTTTAGACACCCCCTGATCTAAAAAACGTTTGCAGTATGTTTTCTTTGCAGAGACACACTCATTGAAATGAAGTGGAATATAGCCCCTCAGGCTTTATCTAAAAAACAAAGGAGATTTGGCTCCCTCTGTGACTCCATATGGCTCATTAGATTCTCCACCCAAGTAACAGAGTAGAGCAGATCATGTACTCTAAATAAAATGCTGCATTTCTGCAATTAAAATCTCCCTGGACTTGTTATGTGGTGAAGCAGCTAAAAACATCCCTGACATCATAGCCCCCTATCTCACAGGTTCACTAAGCACGACTCTGAGTTATTACAAAAGCAGGGTCTCTTTTAGAAGGCTGCGGCATAAACAAGATTGTTTTGCTGACAATTTTAGACACACATAGTTATACTCTATGTACGCTAGGAGAATGAGGAGGATATTTTTGTCAGTTTTGTTATTCATACTTGATATTCTTCTTTATTTAAATCATTGATAAATGTATGGTCTAAAAGTTGTTGTATACAGTGTGTGTGAAGACTAACGAAAAACTTGTGCATTCCCTGTTTTGTCTGTACAATAATAGCAAAATTCATATTATTATATTTTCAAAGCTGTTATCATTTTGGGCTACTGAGCTTACAGTATCTATGTTAACTTTGTAGCAAGTCAAACATTCATTTCTGAAACAAACTGGAAAAATGTACAGTATCTGGACTCACGCTAGTGACTTTGCGGTATATCTGAGCAGCGTTCTGACACTCGGAGTAGGGGTATTCCGACGTGGCCATTTCTAGCATACACATGCCAAAGGCGTAGACATCCACAGCCTCATCATAGTGCTCTTCATACATCTCTGGAGCCATGAACTCTGGGGTGCCTGAGGAGAGAAGAGTGCCCAGTGGATATGTCATTTATCTCTTTACTGTAAGAACCATTAATCTGCCAGGTTTACATTTCGAAGTCTCATACCTATGACGCTCTTAGCAAAGGAAGCCGCCTTGAGTGTTGCGAGTCCTAAATCCCCTATTTTGACCGAGCCTGTAGGTCCCGTGATGAAGATGTTGTCACATTTGAGGTCCCTATGGATGATGGGAGGAGTCCTGGTGTGGAGAAAGTGAAGGCCTTTCAGGATCTGTCTGCACCAGCTCCTCAGCACCTTTGGCTTCATTACTTTGAAACGTTTTAGATAGCTGTAGGAAGGAGAGGGAAACACATTACCTGACAAGATAGGATGACATTTCTTAGACACACTATAGAAATGGAAGAAGTGAAAAGGTCACTTTCACCTGTGCAAAAATCGGTCTATGGCATAAATAGTTTTCTGAATGTGTGACGTTTTCTTATTTGTCAGAGGAGTTGTCTTTGTACAATATCTGCCTTCAAAAGTACTCACGTTTTTAGCGTCCCTGACGTCATGAGCTCCGTTACTAAAACAATGCACTTCTTCCCTTTAAGGGGCGACTCCCAGAAGTCATAGAAACGGACAATGTTGGGATGTTGAAGACCCTTCAACATCTCTGCCTCCTCCTTAAAGCGCTGACGTTCCACTTTGGACAGCTTGCGATCCTAGAGGAAAGACGACAGATGCAGCAGAGAGAAGTCTTGAATATGAAGCCCTAATGGTAAGATACTTATTATACTTATTAATATATTTGCTTCACAGGAACTGCCAGATGGAAGAGGCTTTCACCTTGAAGGCATTTCCCTGCACATTTTAAATTCATGCATCCAGTATGTTTTGGCAAGTGGGAAAGAGGGAGGGAGGTTAGTGTCAGTCTTTGAGCCATATATACATCTCTAATTGGACGATATGTGTATCAAACAGTTTGTGTGTTTGGGAAAAATCCAGATCAACGAGAGCTAGTTAACGCTAGCTGTTAGCTCTGTGCAGGACTGTGCTGCTTGGTGAACTCTCTCCTGCTGATTTCAACATGAGAAGGGCAACTGATTTACATTTTGATGTGTTCAAGCTCTATTCAGGAAAAATTGTTTATTGGGCAGAGGTAAATTCTAACATTATCATGATATTTTAAAATGTAATCTTGTAAAATGTATTTTTGGTGAGAAACTTGAATAATTTATTGTTTTACCTTTGTTTTTACTATGGTATCAAATTGGTATCGAGAATTGTGGTATTGGTATCGACTACTAAATTTCTGGTATTGTGACATCCCTACCTCTCACTTGTTAGCTTTAATTTATCAAGAAATACAGAGGCTGTGGAGAGACACATTAAAGGGTGAGTGGGGGGGGAGAATGACCCACACATTAACATGGTCACACCCACTACACACTGCAGCTAAAGGTTACATGTCATCGATCTCTTACATCTCTCTCTGTCTCCTTCACTTGCTTGCTCACTCTCTCATCCACTACCTTTTGCTCCTTTACCCCCTCCCCCCATATCTGCAATCCGTCTCTGCACCCCTAACACCGACCACTCCCTTCTCCGTAACCAAACATCCCTCGCACACACAGAAACGCATCTTCGGTAAGCGCTCTCTATACCGTCGCTCTCTGGTTCTGTGTGAGGCTGACCCCGCTCTGAAAGCACCTTGCTCTAGGTAGTGCCAAGGGGTTCTTCACTGCGATTTCCGTTTTTGTTAAACCACCACAGCACGACTTATGTAACAAACGTACACTCAGCACTAAGCACGGAATGGAAGCACGACCCCACCCCTCACAGAGACGGACGACACCGGTGGTGGAATGCGATGAACACAACGTAGCGAGATCTAATCTATTTAATTATTCAACCACAGTGAACTCCCTGTGAGATGAAACTGCAGAACAAATACGAAATCAGCCTAAATAATCTAAAAATTAACAATGAAGCAAGATGTGCTGTGATGCAATGTGTTGAGGAGTGAAGTGATATGATGATAGAGCATGGTGTGTGTGTGTGTGTGTGTGTGTGTGTGAATGTGGCATATTAGGTTTTGTGTGCAAGTGTGAGGGGGGGTGGGGATTTTCACTGCACTCTTCTAAAGTCCCATGAATAATTCAGTTCTGCAGAGAACCTTTTCTACTGAGCCGAGCTGAGCAATGGAGGGCTGGGGCCGCCCAACTTGGGCTGGGTTATCCCCATGTGCTCTTTTTGCTGCACAAGAGCAGCACGTGGACTGAAGTTTACCTGAACCACAGGTCTAAAAGGAGGAAAGAGACAGACAGCTTAAAGCAGATTTTAACCCCTGAGCACTGCAGCTCTCCTCCCTTCAGGCGACGCTCCTCTCCTCACATTACCATTTTATCTTTCTCGCTCCCTCCTCCTCCTCTCATCATCTCTGCGCTCATCTTTCAGGAATCCTGCTGCTATTCATAAATAACCCCACTCACCCCCACCACAGAGTGTTCCCCAAGTCCCAATCACACTCCCCACACAGACACACACACACACACACACACCTCCAGTCACTCTCCCACTTCTGTTTTCCCTCACAGCAGACATTGGGGCTTCTGCATAATTCAGAAGCCACATGTAGGCTCAGAGGTGTTGTGCACAGCATGGCGAGATACACAGACAGATACATATGCACACGGAGGCAGACACTAGAAGAATGCCACTCCCAAGACACACATACCAGACAAAGGATATCACGGTAAGCATCGGTATATGAGATTCGTTAATTGCTGCGTCGTTGCTGTGAGGGATGTGAGCTTTTAACCAGTGTGACTCATTATTACATTACAGTTGAAATCCGAACAGCGCTGCAAATAGATCATAATATTTGTGTGTGCATGTATGTTTTCAGAGTCTTATCAAGCCTGTACTGTACACATGGCTAAAGAAAAGGCTCAGCTGGAGTGTGGAGCCGCCCAGGCGAGGTTAAACACACACACACACAAACCCATACCGGGCCACAGGGACAGGAAAATAGATTGTGACATAAGCAGGAAGCGATCTATAAAAGCGGTGCTCGATTCTGCTGCCACCCACTACATCTATGTGCTGGACCATATTAGTTCCACAGCTCTGGTAGCTTGTATAGCTACACAGACATATCAGACCAGGTAATGGATTATAACATTAGTCCTGGGAACTTTGCAGGCTAATATACCATGAAATTGCAAAACTATGTGTTCAAATCAAGTTCCTGGCGTAATGTCACATGTTCTCTTTAGTGCATGCAGTCCATTTAAAAGAGAGCGTCCTTATTGTGGAGAGATGGCTCAGTGACTTGAACACAGGCTTGCAGGAGATTGGAACGCAAATGGAATAAATCAAAACTAGAAGTTAACTACCTCTTTAAATTCCAAGCGTGCTCTGTCCGCTGCAAAAGCAGCATGTTTCTCTCATAAACTCAATCCCAGATTTCTATTTGCCACAGTAGCCAAACTTCCCCAAAAGATGACGTATTTCTGTAGGCCAACCAGGACATTAGCATCGAACTGGTTCCCTCGACAAAAAGCCAAAAGGATTTTTACATTGGGTTTTGGATTATTGCAGAAAATAAGCTCTGTGGCAAACACACGTTTATGACACTTACACGTTTTGTTCAGCAAGATAATCTCCACAAATGAACACCATTTTCATGAGTTTTAAAGTGTGAATGCAAAGTAAAAGCTAATGTTAGACTATAAATGAACTAAACCACAGTCGAATGAGCGTGAGTATACATAACAAGGCTGGAAAGACGGACGAGTTGACGTCTTGTAGTTTCATTTAGCGACTTGTTAGCAACCGCCTTTTTTTAAGATACATTAAGGCTTCAAAATTCATGAGTGGGATATTTACTTACTAACGTATTTTATATCGTAGAACAAAACATTTAACGTTCTTAAGCTTGTGTTAACCCTAAACCTTATTTCAGGCATCTAACTAAAACCCTATTAAAAAAAAACATCGACTTCGAGAAGAGGGAACCGGAAGTGCTAAATTGCTAACTCATTTCCGGGTGTTAGGACTCATTCATGCACCACTCAGTACAGGGCTCCTGTCTGTCCCCAGAGGGAAAAAGAAGTCAGCTGGCCAATCCTTATCAGAAGCGAGAGTTAGGACAGAGGGTGCTGTACAGATTAAGTCCCGTGAAGCAAATTGTGATTTGTGATATTGGGCTGTATAAACGAAATTGACTTGACTGCTTTACATGAGGATCTAAGGGTAGATACAATAAAGCTGTCAGACTAGTTCCCAGTTACAGGTGCTAATTAGATTTTATATAAAAGACTCTAGCTGTTTTCGTGTACCCTCTATGGGCAGAGCATGGCACAAACACTGAGGCCACCTATGCTACAGAAGTTCAGAATGTACGGTATGTGCTGGTAGATGGCATCACTCCATGTGCCTTACAATGCCAGCAAAATGAACATTTTGTTTTGTTAATCAGCACAATTCCTTGCCAAGTCTACTTTTAAGTACCAAAATTAATCTGGACACTGAGTTTCTAAAGTGCAACATACTGGATAAAGAAACTACCATGCCATTGGTGAACTTGGTGAACCTTTAATACATTAATATCTTAGATAATTGAGGAGTGTGATGTGGAAGCTAGTCTGTGTAATGTAGTCAGCCTCGCTAATCAAGCTTAATTACTGGCCTATTAAACTCATGCAGGGAGCAGAGAAAACACACATAACACAGCATAAAAATGTCAAACAATGAACATCCTTCATGTGAAAGTAGTTTGAGTATCCTGCTCTCCAACAGACACGAGCACTGACAGAGAGCTCTGAAAGCATGTCAAATGATTTATCATTTAATTGGAAATTCTTCCATGAACAGAAGCATAAAATAACAAACTTGTTATGCTCAAACAATGTCACAAACACTAGTGAGTCAAAACATTGTTTCACTGACAACAGAATGACACAGCCCATTTTTCCTGCAGTGATTGCACTTTTTCCTGGATTAAAAAAAAGCAGTGAAGTGCCACGGGGATTGAGGTGGCTATATCAGGATGAGTGACTACTATTGATTATCCACTAATAGAATCAGACTGCCCCTAGTGGGGGAGCTGCTGGGCTAAAGACTGTTGAGGCAGGCCGCCTCTCTGGAGCATCAATCTAAGAAACATCTGACACACTCACACGAACACACACAAGATGATAGATGCTGATGGTGTTCTCAAACTGAAAAAAAAAACTTTATAAGTAAAGATTCTGAAGCTGAAAACTTGTGGGTAGTGTATTATCAACAATATCTCCCACCTGTCCTCATACACGACATTCAGACACACACTAGCATCACCCACAAATTGCTTTAGATATGCAAAAAAGGTGAGTCATGACATTTATCAAGATGGATTCTTCACATCTCATAACTGAAATTACACACCCCAAATTAAGGGTGTGAATAATCTTACACAAGCCTTCAGTCTAGAGAGATACACACAGATCTTAGTAGGCTTAGAGCAGGTAGACAGACAATAACCACTTTTAATTAAATCAGTTTCACACTGTAAAATGTGGTATAAAACAGCCAAATGACTGCAACATAAAATTGATGACTGAATTATAAACGATTACAAATTTGAATCAGGGTTGTTAAATCACTTGTGATATTCTTAAATATGGGAAAAGCAAAAACTAAAATTTCCAAATTCTGTTGATTAGTCTCTTGTGTTAATGGAGCTTTACGAGAGGATGCCAGGTACCTTTTTTTCATCAAATAAAGGTTGGTACTATCGCCTCTTTGTGCGTTGCTGTCTGTTGATTATTTTCTCAATTAATCGTTTGGTCTATAAAATCTCAGAAAATAGTGAAAAATGTCTATCCCAGTCTCTAAAAGTCCAAGAGGATGTCTTCAAATGTCTTGTTTTGTCAGATACTTAGTTTAATATGATATAAAACAAAGAAAAGCTGGAAATCTCCATTTTCGAGAGAATGAAAACAGCATTTTTGCATGAAATCTTACTTTAACGATTAATTGATTATCAAAAATAGTTGGTGATTATTTTTCTGTCAATCAACTAATCTATTAGTCGACTAATTGTTGTAGCTCTACAAATGATCAAAAACAATCTGCCCTATACGGCAAACATACGGGACTGGATCATTATTATCAACTCCAGAAAAGTCCACTCTATGATAAAATGAACAGTCTTTTACTTTTGTCTTAATGCATTGTAGTTAACACCCAACATAAAAGAGAAAAGCACAAAGGCAAAGATAACAAGATGTATTCTCTAATAAGAAACCATAGGATCATAATGTTTTTGGACATTGGCCCGGATGGGTCTATAAAATGACCAAGCAGCTGACCCAAGTCACCATCTAGACACCATCCAGTCTGTCTAATCTAGTGCTTCTTATTCTCACAGTACCCCTGATGAGGCCAGAAGAGTTCACAGGTTCTTACTTAATATTCAGATCTCTAAGATCAGTCAACCAGTGAAATCCACAACCGTATGAGTAAACTTATTAAGAGAGCAACAGGTTTCAGCATTAGTCCTAATTATGGCAGTCAAATTACATGCGCCAAAAAAAATCAATTGTCAATTTAGTCTCTCTCCACAGCTTTGTGTTCCTAATTACAATTTCCTCTTTCCCCCATTAACTTGGCCTCGTCTTGATCCTTAGTTAACAAGGAGCAGATCAGCATCATTTGGGTTTAGCAACAATAGTGTGACAGCGATTTACTGTATGTTCAAATAACTTGTCAACAAGCTCTACTGTAAAACTTACTTATGTGTCACAACACTTGGCTAAAGAGATCAAGAAAGAATTTCACTCCAGGATGTACTTATAACACAAACTAAAACCAAACTCTGTTGAAATCATAAAGATATTTAAAGGTAAGCCTCACACACACAGAAACCACAGAGGCCTTAGTATAGCTTTTTAACACTGCAATGAAAAGGTTCAGTCACAATGATAATGTGATGCTTTATTGATCCATGCAGGATGATTCTCTTTACTGGAGGTCAGAATGATACAGAACACCATCCCTAAAAGCTGCGTCTTATTCACAGCTTAGATATTTCTATAATGAGGATGTTTGGAATAATTAAGGTTGCTAGGATTAAGGAGGTATGCAAAATTACTTGGCCACCCTGCCACCCTCTGCACCCATCCTAAATAACAAATGACTATTGCAGCACCGCTGCCGTGACAAAAGCTGGTGCAGGGCGAGCCATGAGCCAGCACACTGCCCACAGCTAGATGGTGTCCCATCAGTCATGACTGCGGGAGAATTTGACCAGCAGCTGTGCCAGTCACTCTGTTATCTCTATTTCACTGTTACCCTCACACACTACACCCAAGCTGTGTTAATTGGTACACTGGCACTCAGGGGGGCACATTTTAAACAAGGAAGAGCTGATGTGACTGCTGTAAGGCTAAAAGGAGAGAGTTATCACCAAACATTGTCAAGGAGGAGCCTAAAAGACAGGAACAATGTCGAATATGACAAGCCAGACACTGTTTTAATAAGACAACAGTACTATTAAAATCTGCCTATGGCCAAATGGCTACTCTGCTTGGTGTGAAGGGAGTGAGATTAGAAAAATGAGGGGAGACAGATAAGGAGAAGCTATGAGGAGGAGACGTATGACTGACACCACCACACCCCCAGCACCCTTAGTTAACAGGAAAGAAACAGGAAAACAAAAACGCATTATGTCACAGCTGCACTTATGACTAAAACTAACTATCAGCAGACTACAGTGAAGGTTTGCGTAGGTGTTTAAGTGTATAACTATGCGTCGGGCCGATTGTGACCGGGAGTGAGCCAATTTGGATTAGGCCACACAAACCTCCTATAAACCTCTTTCCTGTCACAGACTAAATGTGTAGGCTGACGAACAAACAGTTCTTTGACACCGAGATAAAGAAAAATTTCTGATTACACACTTGCCTCCTCAATAGATTAAAGCTTCTTATGCAACGGCCGTGACAACTGACTGATCTTTGTTTAGAGCATGATTAACGCTGGGTTTTTAGAGGTCAATGCTGATATTAATACGAGTTTTAAGAATCAGATGAGTCATCGGCTGACCTTAATTATCAAAGCTGACTGTAACGGAAAATATAAGATAACAGCAAATTTGAATTGTAAACTTTACTGGAATTTGGAAACTCATTTTCTAGAAATAACAAAACAAGTAAAGTCAAAATGTTACCGATAAGATAAAAATGGTATAAATATGATAAAAAAGAAACATAAAAATATATAAATAAATAAATATATAAATATATGTATATACTAACTGGATACATCTGCAACTAAGAAAACTATTGATTAATCCGTCCATTATTTCTTTGATTAACCAAAAAATCATTTAGTCTATAAAAAGTCAGAAGATAGGTAAAAAATTTGAAAATCATTTGGGCATTTCCCATAATAACCCAACGTGATGTCTTGCTTGTTTTGTACATCCAACAATCCAAAACCCAAATATATTCAATTTACTCACATAACACATAACATAAACTAGAGAAAAGTGGAAAATCGTTGCGTTTGAGAAGCTGGAACCATAGAATGTATGGCATATTTGCGATTTGATTTGAATAATCGCCTTATCTTTTCAGCACTAAAGCCAATATATACGGATAATACGGGCCTGTCTGTGTATTAGCTGGGCTCCAATCTTGGACACACAGTGGAACAGAGAAAGAGACAAAGTGAGGAGTCCCACTGTGTCCTATTGGTTGTCGCAGAAAAACAGCAGAGAAAAGTTTACACTTTTATGAAATAAAACATTAACCTTCAGGGAAAAAGCATCGTGATTATTTCACACAGCAAATAAGTGTGATTACTGTTTAGGCCGTCATCTTCTGACTGAATTGATTACAAGACAAGATGCCTGATCCCCAACCCAAAGTCCCCAAAACCTTCTGCGAGAAAATTGGTTTCGATCAGATGCACAGCAAACAGACCTGTTAACCTCCCTCACCCTGCTAACAAGGTAAGTCACTGAGATTTAAAGTACCGTAAATAACACTGTTTTCCTTGATGCTCCTCTTCAGTAGTGCTGAAACTAGTTATATGAATGCTTATACAGCCAAGCTGCAAAAATCTAAATAGGCCATGTTTTCTTAACTTTTTCATTTCAAATTATCAAGACTTCATAGTAGACCTGAGGCCCGACAGCTGGTGGTGACATCTTCAAGACACACGTTCTGCACAGACACCAAACATCCATGCTTAATGGTAACACACAGATACTCGGACCCATTGTAAAAACCATAGAGTAGTTAATATGAATAGCTGTGGTGCTATGATACCCAGGGTGGCAATTTCACCCAGCCGCTTGAGTCAAATATTCACAAATGTGCTCAATGCCCAGCGAGGACTGGTGCAAGCCAGAAAGTGAGAGTGTGCAGGATGGACAGTCTTTTTCCCACATCACTGATGACGAGGATTGGAGCTGAGACAAGGCAGAGAAGAGTGGTGCGCTGGGTAGAAATGTCCTGAGACAAACTGGGCGGCCTGGTCTACCCCCTCTCCCTTGATCATTTCATCAGTCGCTGCAGTGTGGGGGCACAGTGCCAGAGAGACAGCCTTGATTCAGCACAAAACCCTAAACCAGACTAAACACCACACAGGCAAAACTCGAGCAAGGGTTTTTCCCCGCATGGAGAATTTAAAAGCAGTCTTCTCTTTTAATGTCCGAGGTACTGTTAACAAAACTTGTCCTGGTCATCAATAATAAAACCAATTTCAAGAATGCTGTGTTAAATGCATCAAATTGCCAACTGTACAGTAACTGCAACTACTACTCCAAGGTTGTCATAGGTAAAAAGACAGCATAGCAGCAGGAGGATATGCTATCTTAACATTGCTGGCCAATAAAGTCATAATTCACTACATTAACAAGGTGCTGCCAAATTTGTCAAGTTTGACCGTAGACAGAATATAGGACAACTGCTGCAGGAGGACGGAGCCAATGATGAAGGGGAGAGTCAAAGTACTGGTGTAACAGACCAACCAACACCACAGTTTATAAGTTGATTTATATTTTGTTTTGTAAGAATCTGAATCTGCAAAGTAGCTAGTAACTAATATTATCAAATAAATATATTAAAGTTAAAAGAACAATATGTCCCTCTGAGATACAGTGGAGTAGAAGTGGGCTATAAAGTTACATAAAATGGAAATACTCAAGTAAAGTACAAGTACCTCAAAATTGTACTTAAGTACAGTACTAGCCTAAATGTATTTAGTGCTAGAGCACAACATTGTTTACAAGAGCACAAGGTTCTTCATAGATCTAGCCTCTTCATTTTGCTCTCAAAGTGCACCAGATTGATGCATTTAAATTTAAAATCCAACCAGTACAGTCTCATCAAATTCTGGATGGTACCACCTCCGCCTCATTTTGAGCCAGGAAAAACCCTGATCTGATTTTTTTTTTTTTGGAGTCCTATTATATATAGGCTGTGCATATACAAGCTGTACAGCTACCTGTCTATATACTGTATTATAAACAGGACAGCCAGATGAACAGATCATTTTGCCTTTCTCCCTCATTTTTCTAATATTTTGCCAATGGTGCACATAATACAATAAACACCTTTCAGTACAAGTCAACCCAGTGCAACATCACCACTAACTACAGCCTTTAAAATGACCACAGGCTTGAATCAGCAACTCTCTGACGCAGATGAATATGATAAGATTCATAAAGTTAGGATTTACTCTGAATTTTCTGGTATTAAGTATATATTTCATGCAACATAGCAACTGCATGTGCTTCCTATCTAGGGCCTGGTGCATTAACTTGTTTGTTTCAGTGTACTTTCCATAAAAATAAATAAACTAAGGTTCAGTAGGTAAGCCAGGGAAAACCTCTGCAAGCTCGCATACAGTGAAAACCCCTGGGGAGGTGCAAGACGTGTACAAATTGCACGTATAGCCCAGCCACACAAACTTCACAATTTTAACAGTGATGATTAGCTCAACAGCAGAAAAAAATCAGAGAGAAACTCTGCTCATCTATCAAACAGGCATTGAACATAAGAGACTTTACATATAAAATGAGCTGTCAAAATAAGCGCTAACAGATTACAGTTAGTAAGGGCTACTGTGTGGCCATTTGTTTTTCACTCATTAGTAAGTAAACAGCTTAGTGATGCAGAGGTCAACTAGAGTGCGTATTAAAAATAATTCTTGTGTTCATACCACAGAGCCTACAGTAAGCAGGAGGCTTTAACAGGATACAGAGGTGCTCCAAATTCATTCATATATATAACCTGCTTAAATTCCAAAAGGGATTACTCGTCTTAATGAGCTGTTGAGACACTTTCTATTGCTGGGTGAGGGACGAGGGAGGTCAAAGGCCGTTTAAGCTAGTTACATTTTCCTGAGTTCAAAGTTGTATGTATGCTAGAGGTGTGTCTGGAGGTTGCTCAGTGAATCCTGGTATGATCACTGAAGACAATACGATAACAATCGATCAGATATGAAGGCACAGCAAGCATAATTCCATATTTTTGGACACTTGATATAACTGAGAGCAGTATGTGTCAGCTTTAACAAAAGTCTGTTTTTAAGTCAAATTAATGGAGCACACAGGGATGCAAGAGGTCAGATTGCCGGTGCATTAATGGTTAACATGGTAATGTAGTAGAACAGAAACAATTGACAGAAATTTTAATCTGCAACTATTTTGATCAATAAGTAAACTGAAAAGCATTTGGTTTTGGACAGGGTGGACTGTTTCAGGCAAAAAAAGACATCTCATAATGTCACCAATGACTCTGGGAAAAGTCTCAAGTATGAAAACACATGCCAAATCCATCGGCAAGAGGAACAGTAGGCCCACACAGATCCTCAACAAAACTGACTGAAATACAGAACAGATATTTGCTTAACAACACTACAAACTGTGGCCTTAAAAGAGACAAAACAAACCATCCTACTAGCATTATGAGCTTCAACAACTGGATACTGGGCTACTGCAGTGTGCTGGAAGGTGTTTCTTTAATTATGTCCAACTCTGTATATTGAAGCTTTTCCTGCCAAGCATATCAAACTTATATAAGCGTTCTGAATTATGCAGATTTTCTTACAAATAGCTATAACTGTCTGAATAAGTAAAACCTTGCTGGTGGGCTCTTCAACTTTAGTAAATGAGGAAGAGAACTTCCCGAATTTCACAACGCTCTAATTTTCAAACCAGTTTTACTGTAAGTGGGGTGTGTGCATGCTGGGGTTCCCACCAGCTGTTGCTAAATATATACAAAAATTGGTTGCACAAAGCATAAATTAGTTTAGATTAAAAGTGAGCAGTTTATGGAACATTATTCCCTGGCATCTTTCCCTTTTCGACAATGTGTGGGACTAAGGCCATGGTGTCAGACTAAACCAACATGCCAGGTTATATTGTTTTGTGTGAGCCCGTACAAAAATGTAAAACTGATAACATGACACTGACAAGTACGCTTTTTTAAAATCATACATTTTTCTGATCTGTGCAAGAATGTTTAATAACGCTAACCAGCGTATGATTTAGATTCCATTAACTAGCCTCTTTCCAACAAGCCTGTTGGAGCGATACCACAGGCCACATTGCTGTGGCTCTAACAGGCCTGTCCTCCTTCCCTTTTCAGTTGGCTGAGTGACACGAGAGCTCAGGCATGCCTGAGGATCTGGCCGCTGGTTCTGGCTGCCCTTGCTTCCCTGGGCCACTTAAAGCCAAATGGGCTTTAACCAATGACCCACTTGAGCATCTCCAACTATGTTTTCCTTTTGCCATCTGAGCAGTCAAGAAGGAGTTGTTGTTGTTAGCACTATACATGATAATCCAAAGAGACAGCCACAAACTATGCTCACATTACCATCCTTGTAGCATGGCTCAATCTAATCTGCCATTACTGCAAAATCCAGTGTTTGGAACCAAGACATTGACCTAGTGAGTCATGGTGTCGTTTGCTGGGTCTGTTTGCTTCAAGGATGCCCAGATCTCCAGCAAACACTCACTGCCATAATATCATTGCCAGCTCTGCAGTCACAAGCCGAGAACCAGATCTAATCTACAGAACAACAAGCTCACTGCCAAATACCACAGAGAAGTCTGAACAAAGTCAGAAGTAAACTCTGTGTCTATGAGTGTGCGCCCACACAGCATTCAACACCAAGATAATAATCTATACACAGAGCCACAATTGGCAGAAACAGGAAGTTTCCAAAGTTGACAAAATAAATTCCAGTGAGCAATAATAAAATGAGACAAAGCAAACAGAAACACAAGAAGGGTTTCTTCTAGAAGAAAAAACTCCCAATAGGTATCTTTCTCTCAGATTAACAACCTTGCCTGTGCCAGGGCCATCTGTGTTATGCCAGCAGCCTGGCACGGAAAGAGATGTGGGGGAGATGGGGATGGGAGGAAAGGGGAAGGGGATAGAGAGAGAGAGAGAGGAGGGAGGAGGAAGAGAGACAGAGGGAATAAACACAGAACCAGATTAAAATTTCTAGGAAGAAAGCCATGTGACCACTGGAAGGAGGGAAAACAGTGGAAAATCACAGAGTCATATCTGCTTCCACAGAGAGCTCATCTGTCTTCCACCACAGTTAACTGAGCTAGGTAAAAAAGCCATTGTCTATATGCGACACAAGAGTGATGCATAGCACAGGCATCAAATCTTCACTATTTTGGGTGCAATCTTAAGACTAGTTGATACCCGTACTTTACTTGCAGTATGTTATTGAATATGACTGAGAAGATCTGGTGTAATTGTGGGCAGCGTGGGTTCTTGGCTCAGACCACCAGTCTTTAAAGTGACTTCTTACATGACGCACAACAACATTAAGCATGCTGGTAAATCCCACTGGAGCAACAAACTCTAAAATTTCTCTTTAAGAAAGTCAATAAAACATCTTATTTGCTGCACATTCGCTGGCCGAACTTAGAAAACCTACTCTAATTTAGGATATGTTCAGTCCTAACCATCACACAATGAAGCAACTCTAAACCTTGTCTAAAAGGCTTAACATGAAATGGCACTTTGATTGTGGCTTTGTGTACTATAGCAGCTTAAAACATACACTGAAATATCCAAAATGACTGGAGCTGAAACAGTTAGTTGATTAATCAAATGTTGGCGATTACTCTTCTGTCAATTTGATAATCAATTAATTGTTTAAAGCTGGAGTGTGGGACTTTTACATATAAAATAACGCCTGTTGCATTCAAGCCCTTGCCAAACAAGTTCACACAATGCTGATTAAGCCCATCGCCGCCAGGGAAATGTCTGGTGTCTGTGGCGACTTTCCCGCACTAGTGATGTGTTATCCGTCAACCAGCCAGAGCTAAAGGTGTCAGGAAGAGGGGGTGGGGGGGGAAGAAACAGAGAGAAAACATAGCGATGGAGCAGCAGCTAGGAGTATGGCAGAAAATCCTAAGAAGCGTCCAAGAAAAGTTTCAGGAGTGGACGCTCCAGATAAAAAAGAATCTCTGTGTTCAGAGGAAGGATTAAAAAAAAAAGAAAGCAATCGACGGTGAGAAAAAACACTACTGGGGGCGGGGGGAAATGTGGCAAGCTCATCTGCAGGCATACGTCTTAAGCATGTGTTGACAGTGTTCAATTATTCTCACTACCATAGACAAAAGTTCTAGCTTCTCAATTATGAATATTTGCTGTTTTTCTCGGTCTTTCATTATAGCAAACTCAATAACTTATCGGTTTTGGATTGCTCATCGGACAAAACAAGACACCTGACATAAGGCTTCATTTTATTCTCATTATCAATTAATCCATTGATTATTTTCTCAATTAATTGTTTGGTTTCTCAAACACCAGAGAAGGGTGAAAAATACCCATTACAATTTCTTAGAGCCCAAGTTTTGTCTGACCACCAGTCCAAAATCCATAGAGAATCAATTTACTGTAATGTAAGGGACAAGGAAAGGAAATCAACAAATCAATTAATCAGCAGATTACTCAATAATGAAAATAACCGTTAGTTGAAGCCCTAAAAGCTGGAGTAGGCAGGTTGGAGCAAATATGAAAATGATTAAAAAAAAAGTTATATTTTATTAAATGGTCACTATATCTTGACAGTAGTGCATGAGACAGATAACCTGAAAAAACATTCATGTGCCTCTGTGTCCTCCGGTGCTCCTAATGGCATCTGCAAGATTTCACTGACTGGAGGTAGGGTTAGATTAGAGCCGAGCTAGAGCCTGCCGTCTCTGAGCAGCCGTCAATCACTCGCGAACTCCGATCAAACGGTCAAACTAGGCAGCGCTGATCAAATATGAATCAATATTCTGTCACTATAATGCCTATTTCTCGCATAAAATGTTTTCAGAAACATCTCGTAGTGTACTGTTTAGCTGCAAAGTTTGTGGCCCAGCTGCCATGTTGAGCTCCGTTGAGGAAATACCCATCACTGCCCACCAGCCGGAGCAAACGGAATATTGATTCATAGTTGATCAGTGCTGCCTAGTTTGACAGTTTGATCGGAGTTCGTGAGTGATTGACGGCTGCCTCCGTTCAATGAACAGCCAATAGGAACGCTCTCTCTGAAATGACCTGCGATTGGCCAAAGTCTCCCGTCACTGGCTAGATTTTTTAAAGCCTGACAACAGAGCCATGAGGAGGTGCAGAAGTCTAGTTTTCTCTCAGAACACTTGAATAACAATATGCTGAAAGGTTATTATGGAATTTATGCCCAATGATGCCAAAAATATTCTGCCTACTGCCACATCAAAATTACAATTTCATAAGTTTTGTGTTTACAGATCTACCACACTTCATTTCTCTGACCTAATTCAGCACCACTCTAATAGTTTAATATTAAACAGCTTGTCATAAACCACTTAGAAAGTCCAACTCACTGGACAGTCAATTTTATAAAAGCGGGGTTAATCGACATGAGATCACAAGCAGTTCTCATCAACTGAGGAAGGCAGCACATGGGACCTTATTGACTCAGGCACACAAAGTCTCAATTAATGGTTCTGATCCGCTCAGCAAGCTAATGAACCGGAGAGCGCTCTGATGAAACACATCGATCGGCTCAGCATAGTATTTTGCTTATCCAACCGTTTTTAAGGAGGACTATGAGCTCAAAGCTACAATATATGAAAGAGCAACTAGATGAGAACATGAATGTGAGAAAGGAAGATTTGAATTGTGATTAACATCCGTTACTAGAGGGTTTTTTAATGTGTCACTAGGGGAGAATAAAATAGAGTAAATTGCATCCTGTAGGACATCCTAATCATCCGCTGAGTCCAATTGCAGTTCAGTGTTGTCAAATTGAGGGATTGCTCACCGCTACTATCAGCATGCATGACATCATCACTCAAATGAAGTCATCATGTCAGCGCTACTCTATCTGTACGCATGCCTAGCCAATGGCATGTTATCTTCAAAATCCTTTCCAGTGATGAGGTGTGTCACTGCCTTTTTGTCGGACAAAACAGGTTTCGTTCTTTCAGTGCATTCTTTAGTCACTGAGGTTACTGGCGTGGCGCAGCATGTTTTCAGTACCTTAGGAATTAGTATTCATTGAGGCCACAGGACCGCCACACGGTTCCCAGCATGCTACAGCGCACTTCAGCTGCTTCCTGTCTGCCTACCTCCTGTTGCACAGAGGGAGGGAGGCAGGGAGTAGCACGGCTCATAACATGCAGACACACTGCTGGGACAGAGCACGCACAAGCATCTCCTGCACTGTCCACTGTGTTCAAAACCATTACTGTACATTATCAGACAGGCAAATGACAGGAGAAAATATGAAGGATGGTAAACGTGTTCGAAATTAATCCTCAACTATTTTAATCTGAACGTTGAAAGAATAACAAATCACAGTAGAAGTTCTCTTTCTTTGAGGGGGCCAGTCATGCTTACTGTACTCCCCCTTAAGCCTCCTGGGAGACAGAGGCAGAGAGAGGTAATCCCTGCTGCAGTCTCCAAAGGACGGAAATAATTAGTTAATACCTTTGCACAGTCTAAGCTGGTGATTTTCCTGCGCCTGTGTAATGCAAGACAAGATAGACACTCCTTGTGCATTTGCAAAAACTGCTGATCGCCATTAGTGGTGGTATGCGTCTCCACGTCAGCAGCTAATGCTTGTTGTCAATCACTTCTCCTGTGTAAACCATTTAAAACTTCGTGGTAACCCATTTGCAACTTGGCGGACTCCCTCGCGAGGGCTGATTGACAGCTCCCTGAAGACATCACCATTATGCTGAACATCATGTGTGAACCTTCACCGACAGAGCGGGGAGCACAGAGAGGGGGCTTCCTGTGAGAGTCGGGCATTCCTCTACCAATATAAATCACTCATTGAAATGAAACTTGTGTATTTCTTGTAGAGAAGAATGTGAAGATAGTTATTACTATAATTGTGGCCCACGCCCATCTGCAAGAATAAGAATGAGAAAAAAGGGTGGTATATGTTGCTGCTGAATATTAGGGATGCACCTATACCCTTTACCTATAGCACTTTGAATTGCATTTGACTTGTTTGAAAGGTGCTATATAAATAAAGCTTGATTGATTGATTGATTGACTGATATACCGGATCGGATATCGGGCCGATATTGACTCAGATAGCTGGATCGGGTATTGGTGACAATGGGGCCGATCTATAAATTGAATTCTATTGTTTATATACTATATTCATTATATACGGGAATTCCTGTTTAAGTTTTGAACAATTTGTTGTTGACCTGAATCGTAATTCCTGTTAATTTTGAAGATTTTTACCAAGTTTGTGGTGTACTACTTATTATTTGAATAATACATAATAATTCAACAAATTCATATCTATGTATTTATTGGTTACATTTTGTTTTACAAAGTTAGAAAGCAATATTTAAGTCCAGCCTGATGTTGCCTTACACATAAAAGATTCCAGTCACTTCCACACAGTGAGTCATACTGCTTATTAATTTACTTTAATTTATTAACACTGGTATCGGATCGGTACTCGGTATCAGCCGACACCCAAAGCCCAACTATCTCTATTGGTATCGGGACTGAAAAAGTTGGATCGGTGCATCCCTACTGAATATGCTTGGGGTGTCACATAGATAGATTGTAAATCAGCTGCACAGTTTTAGTACTTTACCTGCAGCTCACACCAGGCAACTTCTACCCAGGTCTCGGTATCCAGTCCCTTGTAGACCGTCTTGAAGGACCCTCTCCCCAGCTCTATGTCAAATTTGAGGAATCTTCCTCCCGGGGATGTGGAAACTGCTTTCATCTCCGCCTCCTCCTCGTTGTCCTCACTGGCTGCCTTGATAGCGGCTTTACCACCATCATTGCATGTAACAGTCAAAGCATCTCCACCTTTATCCTTCTCCTCATCAGCACTGGCGCTCTCTGTTGCACTGTCCTTTTGCCCACCTTGACTTTCAGTGCTGGAGCCCTCCTGTATCCCAGAACTAGTCCCCCGCGTCCTGTCCACTATTGTCCTCAGGTTTATGTTCAGGACCTTATTCCTGTTATCACACTCAGGTGCCTCAAAGGCCTGCTCGTCTGCGTCTGAGAACCACAGGCTCCTCCGGATGAATCTCTGATGCACATTCCTCTGATAGCTGGAGGAAGGGTATAAACTGGGGTCACTTCCACCTCTCACTAATACTGAGTCCACATGATTGACATTTCCATCACCCATGGCCTCATACATGTTCATGGACAGTTCACACTGAGAGTCGGGTACAGGTGGATACTTCAGGAGCTGCTCAGAGTTGTTTGAATTAGGCTCCTCTGGCTCCATAGAGGTGATTTTACAAGTTCAGTCACTTTGGTTTCCAGGTCATTCGTGCCATGGCCACAAACTTCCTGACATGCAGCAGATCTTTAGAGATGAATACCTGCAGCAACCACTCGGTGACGCAGTTTGCCAGCAGAGAGATGAACAGAGAGGATGGATGACAGACGAGATCTCATCAAGAGCTGCAAAAAAAGAAGAAATGTTGCCAGTTTAGTGGAACAAAAATCACACAATTTCAGGTGTGTAAGGCAATGTAGAAGCTATGTATTGGGTTTATACAAGTGTAAGTCATTTAAGTTTAAGTTGTCATTAAAAGCAAGTGGATTAAAACACAAAACCCACGAGTTTAAAAGCATATTAGCAGCAGAACATCAACCAGGTGAAGAAGAAACTAGCAAAGCTGCCTCTCTGACGACACAAGTTTAGTTCAGCAACTAGCTTGGTTTGTTGGTGCTAATTTACCATTAACACTCATTTAACAATAGGTTAGCTTATCTTCAAACATTTTATTACCTTAGAACAAAAGATGGGACTTACCTATTGTTGAAAAAGCGAAGAAAACCCGACTAAAACCACCTCAGTGTGTTAAAGATACACGACACAAACCTCGCTAACGTTAGCCCGACTGTCCACAGGCAGAAAGGTGGACTTTAAAAAAAAAAAAAAAACGCCCTTATCTGCATAATATCCCCATTTTCACCTACAAAAGGACACTCAAATGACCACAAACAACTCAGTGATTGCTAAGTGAACACAGACAGCATATTGACGAGATAAAAAATGCTGAATATGTTGTATTTATCTCCTTTCAAGTCCTCCTTCGCATCCCTCCTCTTCGGGTTGCAGCAGCTAACGATGCAGACTCCTCTTCTCTCTGTGTGTGTGCAGGTTTCTGCTGGTTAATGCGGAGCCGCTTTAAAAGACTGACTGGAGAGATTTTAGTTTGCCTCCTCCACTCGAGCAATTAATTCACGCCGACAAACTGTTTTCGCTTGTCATCGTGTGTCTCTCTCCCCTTCATTAAGGTTACAACGGTGTGAGGAGGCACACAAATGTGTTTCCCATTCAGCCTCGCTGTGGCTCCACCACCACGCCCCTGGTAACGACTGAGAGGACCGGACCGGCCAATCACACGGCACGCTGCCGGGACACCACACAGAAACACTCATGTACTGCTGCTGCACTGGTTTAAACATTACAAGAGGGACACCAGACTTTTTATAATCAATGTTATAGTGGATGACAAAGCAGTTAAATGATTATTCCTTGCAAAAGCCTGTTATATCGTCTGTAAAACGCCCTATACCAACTCATCCAATCACATGTCTCTCTCTGCCCCTCACTCAGAGCTCAACAGCCTGCTGCTGCACACTATCCCTATATAGATATATATATATATAGATATATAAACTGGGGAAAAAAAGTTTGGAAACTTGTGTTTGGTGGATTATTTCTCTGTTGTTACAATGCTAATTGGCATTGTATTTAACATCGTTGGAAAGCCTGTTTATTTACCTTCGCAATGATGTCCAACTTGTAAGGATCACGCATTTGTGGGATGAGCAGCACAGCTGATTATGTGGGTAGCGCCCAAGAAAAATTTGCCAAAATGCTGATCCCTCAAGTGTTGAATTGGGTTGAGGTCTGGACTCTTGGCAGGCCGTTCCATTCTCTCTACTCCCACATTGTGGAGGTAGTCTGTGATAACCCTGGCTCTGTGATAACCCTGGCTCTGTGATAACCCTGTCTCTGTGATAACCCTGGCTCTGTGATAACCCTGGCTCTGTGATAACCCTGGCTCTGTGGGGGCAAGCGTTGTCATCTTAGAGGATGAAGTTAGGTCCCAGATTGTGGAGATATGGGATCGCCACTGGCTGCAGAATCTCATCCCGATATCTCACTGCAATGAGATGGCCTTCAATGATGACAAGCCTTGTTTTGTTAGTTAGCATTTTGGCAAATTTTTCTTGGGCGCTACCCACATAATCAGATGTGCTGCTCATCCCACAAATGCATGATCCTAACAAGTTGTACATCATTGTGAAGGTAAATAAACAGGCTTTCCAAACATGGAAAATACAATGCCAATTAGCATTGTAACAACAGAGAAATAATCGACCAAACACAAGTTTCCGAACTTTTATTTCCCAGTTTATATATATATACACTGTTGTCATGGCACATAATAGACAAACTGCGTGTGCATCTGCTACTGTCAGGTAGGCTGTGCATGCAGGCTTCTCTCCCCCTGTACAACAGGACACTTTGAAGCTCAGTTTCTCAGCGCTGCAGCCTGCAGCTGAGGTGCAGTACCATACACATGGGGAAAGGATGAGCAGCAGCAACAGGGGAAGTGGGACTGAGGTAAGACATTTGAAACCATGCTCTTTTTTTTTTTAAAGGGAAACAGGTAAATTGTGTGCTGTGCAACACTAAGCTTTATATGTGACCATTTTTTTAAAAGTAGAATAGATTGTGGGTTGCAAAATTACAACTGCAAGAAAATGAGAGAATGCAACATTTCTCTGCACCACCACAGGGTTTTTCATACATGCTTTCTTGCAAATAATTGCATCTAAATCCAAACATAGGAAACTCCAATAAGTGCCAAGCAAGTGCTCAAAGATGGACCTGGAAAACTATGGAATTCAAAGCAGCAGTCAAGTTTTCAAGCTTACATTGTTAATTTTTTGTCTGTCAAGGCGGTGTTGATTCAACTTTGTGGTAATTTCCGCAGCCTTAGTTTGTGGTGTTGTTGCATTTTTGTGTAAGGTGATCATGTTGAAGTATCCACCCCCTGTGGTTTTTCTGCATTTTCATCTCTTCTCATATTGCATGTTGTCTATATGAGGGGTGGGGGGGACTTTACATAAACTTTGCAGAACAGAAATGATGCACATCCACACAGAAACAAGTCAATAAAAGAAAAACTTCACGTCTGTTTCAGGCATGCACGGTCAGATAACAGTCTGCTGAAGCATTGTTAGCACCTGAGT
This sequence comes from Sebastes fasciatus, assembly GCF_043250625.1. Taxonomy (NCBI): domain Eukaryota; kingdom Metazoa; phylum Chordata; class Actinopteri; order Perciformes; family Sebastidae; genus Sebastes; species Sebastes fasciatus. The sequence goes on along the minus strand of NC_133802.1, from coordinate 17,023,252 downwards.
GACCTTATAAATAATGAATGCCCTCCTTTGTTTCCACTTCACTAGCCAAAACGCACACACGTAGTTTCACTTTTACATAATGTCATCCTACGTCATGCCACAACGAGGGGTGTTTATTGTGTTTTATGTGGCGATTAAAGTTGCCATTTGACACGTAATTACAATATATAGTAGTTCAGATGCAGTTTTACAGGGCAAGGAAATGGGCATTGCTATGTCATCTCCGCTGTCTTTATAGCATCATTTAATTTCAGATAGATGTTTAAGTGTGTGTTTGAGGAAGAAGGGAGGAGGAAGAGAGAGAGAGAGAGACCCTGGCAGCCAGAGACACTTCCTTGTGACTGTCAGAGCTCAGCCAACAGATGCAGAACCTAATACCCTTACGCTCAATAAAATGAGCAATTGGTCTCATTTACAATGTGTCTCGCACCAGTGTGAGTCAATAGGAATGGAATCAATCCATGGTGTGGCGCGAATATCGTATATATGCAGACTTTCCACAGGCTTTTAATACCTGTGCTGGTGTTGCACTGAAATCTGAGACCAATCTGATTCTGTCTCAGCTGCCAGTACAGTGCCAGCACATTCTTGAGCATGTCCTTTTTGCTAATCAGTAGGTTTTAAACTTCTCTAGAATGAGAAAGTCCTACAGCGGGATAGACCACGCTATGAAACAGCCATGTTTTCTTTGCACTGTGTAAGGCTGTAAAACCAAAAGCCCTACAGAGAATCATGGAAATTAGATTTACAGCTGGGTCGATCCTCATCTGGACGAGGGCCAGAGTTTGAGGTGAGCGAGAGAGGGAGGCTGCTGATAGGACGTGATGGATGGAAGGCAAAGAAGTGCTGATGTATCAGAAAAAAAGAAACAAAAGGAAGGGAAACACACACATCCGTGCAGTAACAGATGCAAGTTCATTTGCTTTTTCATCGTGTTGCTGAACAGCAGCAAGTTCAATTAGCTAAATAATAAATGCAAGGTCTCACCGTGTCTTAAGTGGCGTTTTGCTGCAAAGAGCTTTCTACATGTCAGATGCAAAGCAATAGTCATGGCATACGCTCACAGTAAGTGACATGCAGGTATTTAGCTTAGCGGTAATCATTTAGTGTGACGATGTGGGAAATGGGGAAATATTTAGGATTAGACGTGCAAGTTGAATGAGTTCATTTCTTTTGCTTGGAAGTAAGCCAAAACTTAAGTTGGATTTTGAATACACAGAGTAAAACTGTGGTTCATCTCAGGAATATAGAAACTGCAGCCTTTCCAGAGGCTGCAATTTCAAAGCAGGTGACTTATTGCACTGCACCTATAGCTATGAGGCAGACATAAAGATAGTTATTTATGATGGGAGACAACTATATTCACTGATGTGTGCTGTGGATGTAAAGAAGCAGTCTTTTATTTGTTTTTAAGACACTGCATAAATTATTGTAAATTTACTTAAGATCAGCATCAAAAAAATTGTAATCTTATTTGGCTGTTTATTTTCCTCCTAACAAAAACATGTATGCATATCTTTTAAAGATAGAGTGTGTAGGATTTAGTGATATCTAATGGTGAGGTTGCAGATTGAGTACCCCTCCAATCATTCCTCCCTTTCCAAGACTGCAGTAACGTGAGCTGCAGAGTGCAAAACTGATAACGCTGTTCGCCACACTCAGAGGCCATCCTTACCATAATAACACTTCTTTAGGAGCAACAGAAGTCAGACGGTGGCTGGCGGTACCACGGTTTTGCTCTCTACGGCTCACGTTACCGCAGTTTCACAAGCATGTCGGAGAACTACGGTGGCCTTCAGTTAACGTAAAAACGTGAAAGGCTCTCTCTAGAGCCAGTGTTTGGTTTGTCCGTTCTGGGCTACTGTAGATTCTTAGTTTCAGGTGATGATACACTAATGAAAACATAGTTATGAATATTATATTCCATTTCTGCCAATAGATCCCCTGAAATGTTACACACTGTTCCTTTAATCAAGTCATAATTTCTGTTGAAATTTAGTTGAGTTAATGAGTTGAGCTTTCCTCGTACCCCCATCAGGAAAATGCAGAAGTACTCCTGGTTGGGAATCACTGCACTATGAGATTTTATTCCTCAGATTACTTTTAAAATCCTGTCAAGAAGATCTGTTTCATTACTCAATCTACACACATGACTGTGATTGTTCCTATTGTATCTGTTTTGTGTTCTTTGAACTGTGCTTTCACAGTTTATGTAGGCCTATATATAACAAAAATATTATATTCAAACAATTTTAGAATAAGAAAATGTTCTATATTTCCTAGTTTTGGCACAGGCAGTCCAGGTTGTTTGGGAGGTATATATTTATTTTCATTAATTGATTCATTCATCAATTTATAGAAATGTACCTGATCTTCTCAGTATAGCATTTTGGTCAACATTAATCATTCTTTAAATAAATGACTTATTTAACCATCTGATTTACTTTGAACCACGTTCTCTTAAACCCCTATCCTGTAATATTAGTGACACCTGATCTGATTCTACGGAGAGGCAGATATGTTGAATATTATTATGTGAATCTATCTGCTGTTCCACACAGTGACGCATTGATCTGACAGTTAAAACAGATTCAAACAACTTTTCTATCTCTCTCTTTCCTCCCTCCCCTCCTCTTCCTCCTCCCTTCCTCTCACTGTGGTGTGTCCCCTGAGTCTGTTCCAAACAAGGAACACAGTGTGAATAATTCATCACAAAAAATAAGCATTGAAACCCAGGACCAGTACAGAGCGATTGACTTAATGAGAACCTTTCGTTTTAGATTGTGCAAAATAACAACAGATGTGTAACGACTGCGTGACTGACAGGCGCTCTGTTTCTCAAATGGGGAAACAAAAGGCAGTGCAAATATGGGTTGTTATGGGTGTTTTTACAATTTGTAGTGTTATTCAAATGAAAGCTTGGATCGTGTCATATGGGTTTTTGCGTGTACACATGTATGACAGGACAGTGTGACCATGGCCTATATTCAATATCTTTTTGTTCTCCTTTGCTGTGATTAGTTGTTATCCTATGTTCTCAGCCATGTGATATGAGTAGACAGCAGGATTAAAAGCTTGGACTGGCCTTTAGCCTTTGCCTAGTATATATACAATACTAAACTATATGTATATACGTCAAAAAAAGTTCTTTATTTGCTGGTGAATCTCTGAGAAAATCCATCTGTTGTGTTCCTAGACATACTGACTGCATGTTTCCAACCTGTGATCTCACAACAAGCATTATCTCACTGTTGACTCTGGGATAAAGGGCTGTCTCTGAAAAAGCCTCTGTCAGTGTTTGAGAGCAGATTGGTTGACCCTGACACGTCATGACAGTGTGCCATTTGGCACAAATCACAGTCACAAGGGCGCTACGCCACACCACGTTGCTTTTCCCGTGGAATGTAGGGAAACATGTTTTGAAGAGCTGTTTGATACCTTGTTATGAGTCTTACCACGGGGCATTATGGCTCCAAGTGAAAAAGATTTGGAAAACTCCCCATGGAGACGTTTTTTTTTTTTTTTGAAGGTTTGCTGGATGTTGTCGGGATGCGGTGTTCACATGCCAAATTATAAAATCTGAAATGATAGGTACGCTGCCAGATGAAGAACTTGGCCTGTGACACGTGTAATCCATGTCCTGAAAAGCGATGGCTTATTAAGAGAATTAAACATGGCCTGTCCAGTGGTTATCACAGGATTTAAAAAAAAAACTCATCAAAATAATTACTGCAACTAGAGCTCTTCTCCAACCCCCAGGACCACACCTTCTGTACAGTTTGTACTTCCCCCTCATACATCAACTTAACCATGCCAGCTGACTGTTGTGGATCTCTTAAATACATTGTAATTCAGCTGTAGCCGACCCATGTAGAAAATTAGAGGGTGCAGTTCTTCTTTCCTCTATCTCTTGAGCAGTGGGAAGACAGTTCCTACCAGCTCTGTGGTTTGGTTAATCCCTGACAAACTATGCTCTCTGCAGCTGCAGGTGGGGGGATGTTGTGAGAAAAAACGGAAGGCTTCAGTGTCAAGGACGAGACTGATTATTTTATGTTCGCAGAGAGTGCGCAGGTTTTGGCCTTGACGACTGAATGTTCAGTGATGATGCTCAGGTGTTAGCCAGGCATCACTGAAAGGTAGCTCCAAGTTCATTCAGCAGCAGTGCTCTGAAGGAACATGTATTTTCAATCATTTTAAAAATGAGTGATTTCTTATTCATCAACAAGCATACTGTTTATGCAGCACCTGCTGGCCCAGTAGGGGAGAGCGGGGTCGGTTGGGACACTTTTGTATCGACACCAAATAACCTTCCATTACTCACAGACTACAGTAATGAAAATATTTAGGTCCCTGAACAGATACAGGTGTCTGATAACAATTTTTCAAGGTTTTTAGAGCTCAAACGCGAAAGGCACTATTTAGTGTTAAAGTTAAATGTACAAGGAGTGCATTTTCCCAAAATGTACTCCTTGTACTCCCTAGGTCGGTTGGGACACCTCGTTCTGGGCTAAAAGGATATCATTTAAATTTTAAAAAATTGCATAAATTGTTTAAATATGAACACTTTATATTTACAATGTCACTTGTTCACAAATTGCTGAGATATGGAATTAACAAGGTAGAAACGATAAACAATACTGTCCCAACTGTCCCCGGGAGAGCAAACACAATTTAGACTCCTGTGCTAGCTACCAACAAAACTTCAGACAGCTAACACTAGCATCAACTGATAGGCCAGCAAATAAGCTCTCCAAGATACTTAAAAGTATACTTTTTATAAATTGCAAAATGGGCCAATTTAGTCAATTGTTACATCCATTAGTACATTGATATTATTACATAAAATATACTTGGGATTATACTTGACCTATACTAAATTTACTTCATAAAATAAACTTGAAGTATTCTTTTTTTGTAAGGGATGACCCATAACTCATATATCAGACACACTGCTTTGATTTGATAAAGTCAACAAATAGTGGAATAGAGGGCTCACAGCAACACATATGATATAATACACAAAACATGTGCAGACTGAATGTGATCATTTCAAACCGTAGAAGCCTTGAACACTGTGCATGCTGACTTGTTCATGTCAATGGTTCTGCTTTCAAAGGTCACTCCTCTGTAATGGCTGCTTGTTGTGCTAATTAGGTCAGAATGATAACTAGATCCTTACCATCAATGAACAGGAAGCACAAAATTACTCATCAGCATGCTGCCTTGTTGCTCTACTGGGAGAAAAGAAACGCAGCACAGAAGCATGCCTTTCTGTTTATTTCCAAGCGTTCTTCTTTCAGGCGCTTTATCTCAAATCCATAAACATTATCTATGTTACTTTCTTCTCTCCCCCCAGGCCTCTCATCCAGATGTTGGGCCCAGCAGCCTGGCCCCTCTGAATATAAACCACTATGCTAATAAGAAGAGCGCAGCTGAGAGCATGCTGGATGTGGCTCTGCTGATGGCCAATGCCTCCCAGCTCAAGGCCGTGCTGGAGCAGGGGCCAAACTTCTCCCTTTACGCCCCCATCATCACCCTGATCAGCATCTCCCTCTGTCTGCAGGTCACTGTCGGGGTCCTGCTCATCCTCATAGGTGAGAAAAGAAACAGCCCTTTTGGTATATATATATACAGTATATACCACAGGGGCAAGCTCCACATCTGTCGACCTTCACCAGCCCTCTGTGTGTCCCTCAGCAAGATTCACCAATGTCAAGTCCACTGACTCTTGACAAACATCCCATTACCGGTTGGTCTCTAGCCGTAACCACGGCAACCAGGCCTGACACCAGGTCAGAGTTCACAAGGTTTTAGTGCTGCTGTCAGCACACGTGGGAGTCTGCTTCGATTCTCTGCTGTGTACGTGCCTATAAATGTGTCGATAAGTGTCAGCGCTCATGTCAATGTGCATATGTTGGAGTAAATAGAAAATAGACAAAATGTAAAAATGCCATCTATTCACACTTCCAGAGATTTTGAAGATGTCTGCATTTAACAGCCACATGGAAAAACGGGTCCATTGAGAGGGGAAGATGAGTTAGGATGAGTTGAAGCGATGTACGTTAGACTGACTGACCAGCAGGTCAGTGAACTTTAGCCAGGTCACAATGACTCATCTCAGCTCTGACAGCAGGAGTAAATAAAAGACTGTTTGCAGTGTTGAAATGTAACTAAGTACACTCAAAGTACTGTACTTAAGTACAAATTCCAGGTACTTGTACTTTACTTGAGTATTTCCATTATATGCAACTTTATACTTTTACTCCACTACATCTTATAGGGAAATATTCTACTTTTTACTCCACTAAATTTGTTTAAGTTTAGTTACTTTTCAGATTACAATTTTCCATATCTGTTCTGTCCTGTGTGTGAAAACCATGTATCTCCAGATATGGAAAATTGCATCAAAGCTGAAACTAGGGCTGTTTTTCTGAGCTCATGAAAAGTTGACTTTTTAGAGATACGTGGTTCTTGCTGGACAGCGACGCTACAAACATATGATGAAGTTATAGACCATGATGCATTGCTGTAGATTAAATTACCCAACAGTATATAAAGAATTAAAATTAGCACAATCTTAAACATCTACAGCAGTAAAATACAACATAGACATTAGTGCAGCAGTAATATTAATCCAAAAACATCATATATAAAAGTTAGTACTTTTACATAATTAATGGATCTGAATACTTCTTCCACCACTGACTTTTGTCAGTATCCTCTCCATATCTGAAATATAACCACCCTATGGTACATATTAATTTATCTCTCTTGTAATCTATAATCATAATAATCCAAAAATAATTAATCAAATATTTTAGGCCATAATGTCATGAATGTTTGGTTGATTTTCCTTCTTACCTGAACCTCTCTTTCTATATATTTCTACAATAGAGGTATTCATTATTTACCAGGTTGTATGTTTGTCTGTGTTCACAAAAAGTCCCAATAGTCGTAATTAATCATCATTATTATAATCAATCCAAATTAATTGTAAAATAAGATTTGCACATTTAGTTTCTTGCACTGTGAAAGATCACGGGTCAGAAAGAGGGTCGGTCAGCATGTGAGAGTCATCATCACACTTTCATGAAGACCTGCCCCCTCTGACCCCCTCCATCCACCAAATCCTCTGACTCCACCGGCCCCCCTCTATCGTCTCCTCCACCAGAATATCAAACACATCTCATTCTCATCGCTCTTTTCATTCCTCCTCCTTCATTTCCTTTGGCTGTTCTGAACCCCGCTGCCCTCCCTGCTCCTCCCTCTCCCGTGGATCCAGCTCTGTCTAATGGAGCCAGTGGTGCGTGATGAGAGTGGCCTACATACCACCGACCCCCCAACCCCACTCTAACCCAACCCACACACACACACAGCCAAGCGGGGTCCTTACACCGTTTAACCTTTGGTAACCTCCCTCAAACACACACATACACACATGGACACATGTGCCTGTAGAGTCACAGCTACTGTATACTCCCCCCCTTACACACACATTTCCCTGAAACTGACCTAATTTACCGTCATTCACAAGCCGATCCCCGTGATGATGAAGATGACAACCTTTATTAGTTGCTATGTCATTATCACAACATGGATTACTTGTTTTCTTTTATCATTTTGATTACATCAAGGTGCTAACAAAGCACAAATGAGGCAGGGAACACAAGCTTCCCTTGATCAGGTTACTCTTCTTTGTATTGTTCTTTCTGTTTATTTCCATGTGCTTTGAATCAAAAGCTTGTGTGTCTGTCTTAAATGACTGAATCCACAGCAACAGACTGATGCCGAACATATAATAACAGGTATTTGGATGTTAAGTTGAAAGTAAAGACACTAATGGCTCCACAGGTGAAAAAGTGATAAAACTATATTTTATCAGTCATACCTAAAAATAATCAAAACAACCAACAGACAGTTGTAAGTGTATACCATACATGTCCACTACATCTCTGAAAATTAGAATGAGTTACGGTCAAAAACATGTTTTGTGAGGTCAGTGACCTTTAACCTTTGACCACCAAAATGTATTCAGTTCGTCACTGAGTCCACGTGGACGTTTGTATCAAATTTGAAGAAATTTGTGTGGTATTTGTACTTTT